>NC_136903.1:45081449-45336463 GCF_949606895.1 Notothenia rossii | reverse complement strand
GGGACACCAGCGAGCTCCAGACTATGTGCATTGTGTCGGGGACCCTCGTGAATGATAAGACCCATCATTTAAATGCAAAAACCACCATTAAAAGTCACTTTTAGGGGGAAAAAACAGGCTCTGTCCATTTCGTTAACAAACTGATAGGCAAATGGACAAAAGTGTGATTAAAGCATATGCGGGACCCCAGCGAGCTCCAGACTATGTGCATTGTGTCGGGGACCCTCGTGAATGATAAGACCCATCATTTAAATGCAAAAACCACCATTAAAAGTCACTTTTAGGGGGGAAAAAACAGGCTCTGTCCATTTCGTTAACAAACTGATAGGCAAATGGACAAAAGTGTGATTAAAGCATATGCGGGACCCCAGCGAGCTCCAGACTATGTGCATTGTGTCGGGGACCCTCGTGAATGATAAGACCCATCATTTAAATGCAAAAACCACCATTAAAAGTCACTTTTAGGGGGAAAAAACAGGCTCTGTCCATTTCGTTAACAAACTGATAGGCAAATGGACAAAAGTGTGATTAAAGCATATGCGGGACCCCAGCGAGCTCCAGACTATGTGCATTGTGTCGGGGACCCTCGTGAATGATAAGACCCATCATTTAAATGCAAAAACCACCATTAAAAGTCACTTTTAGGGGGAAAAAACAGGCTCTTTCCATTTCGTTAACAAACTGATAGGCAAATGGACAAGAGTGTGATTAAAGCATAGGCCTATGCGGGACCCCAGCGGGCTCCAGACTATGTGCATTGTGTCGGGGACCCTTGTGAATGATAAGACCCATCATTTAAATGCAAAAACCACCATTAAAAGTCACTTTTAGGGGGAAAAAACAGGCTCTGTCCATTTCGTTAACAAACTGATAGGCAAATGGACAAAAGTGTGATTAAAGCATATGCGGGACCCCAGCGAGCTCCAGACTATGTGCATTGTGTCGGGGACCCTCGTGAATGATAAGACCCATCATTTAAATGCAAAAATCACCATTAAAAGTCACTTTTAGGGTGAAAAAACAGGCTCTGTCCATTTCGTTAACAAACTGATAGGCAAATGGACAAAAGTGTGATTAAAGCATATGCGGGACCCCAGCGAGCTCCAGACTATGTGCATTGTGTCGGGGACCCTCGTGAATGATAAGACCCATCATTTAAATGCAAAAACCACCATTAAAAGTCACTTTTAGGGGAAAAAAACAGGCTCTGTCCATTTCGTTAACAAACTGATAGGCAAATGGACAAAAGTTTGATTAAAGCATATGCGGGACCCCAGCGAGCTCCAGACTATGTGCATTGTGTCGGGGACCCTCGTGAATTATAAGACCCATCATTTAAATGCAAAAACCACCATTAAAAGTCACTTTTAGGGGCGAAAAACAGCCTCTTTCCACTTTGTTAACAAACTGATAGGCAAATGGACAAAAGTGGGATTAAAGCATATGCGGGACCCCCGCGAGCTCCAGACTATGTGCATTGTGTCGGGGACCCTCCACAATGATAAGACCCATCATTTAAATGCAAAAACCACCATTAAAAGTCACTTTTAGGGGGAAAAAACAGGCTCTGTCCATTTCGTTAACAAACTGATAGGCAAATGGACAAAAGTGTGATTAAAGCATATGCGGGACCCCAGCGAGCTCCAGACTATGTGCATTGTGTCGGGGACCCTCGTGAATGATAAGACCCATCATTTAAATGCAAAAACCACCATTAAAAGTCACTTTTAGGGGGGGAAAACAGGCTCTGTCCATTTCGTTAACAAACTGATAGGCAAATGGACAAAAGTGTGATTAAAGCATATGCGGGACCCCAGCGAGCTCCAGACTATGTGCATTGTGTCGGGGACCCTCGTGAATGATAAGACCCATCATTTAAATGCAAAAACTACCATTAAAAGTCACTTTTAGGGGGGAAAAACAGGCTCTGTCCATTTCGTTAACAAACTGATAGGCAAATGGACAAAAGTGTGATTAAAGCATATGCGGGACCCCAGCGAGCTCCAGACTATGTGCATTGTGTCGGGGACCCTCGTGAATGATAAGACCCATCATTTAAATGCAAAAACCACCATTAAAAGTCACTTTTAGGGGGAAAAAACAGGCTCTGTCCATTTCGTTAACAAACTGATAGGCAAATGGACAAAAGTGTGATTAAAGCATATGCGGGACCCCAGCGAACTCCAGACTATGTGCATGGTGTCGGGGACCCTCTTGAATGATAAGACCCATCATTTAAATGCAAAAACCACCATTAAAAGTCACTTTTAAGGGGGGAAAACAGGCTCTGTCCATTTCGTTAACAAACTGATAGGCAAATGGACAAAAGTGTGATTAAAGCATATGCGGGACCCCAGCGAGCTCCAGACTATGTGCATTGTGTCGGGGACCCTCGTGAATGATAAGACCCATCATTTAAATGCAAAAACCACCATTAAAAGTCACTTTTAGGGGGAAAAAACAGGCTCTGTCCATTTCGTTAAAAAACTGATAGGCAAATGGACAAAAGTGTGATTAAAGCATATGCGGGACCCCAGCGAGCTCCAGACTATGTGCATTGTGTCGGGGACCCTCGTGAATGATAATACCCATCATTTAAATGCAAAAACCACCATTAAAAGTCACTTTTAGGGGGAAAAAACAGGCTCTGTCCATTTCGTTAACAAACTGATAGGCAAATGGACAAAAGTGTGATTAAAGCATAGGCTATGCGGGACCCCAGCGAGCTCCAGACTATGTGCATTGTGTCGGGGACCCTCGTGAATGATAAGACCCATCATTTAAATGCAAAAACCACCATTAAAAGTCACTTTTAGGGGGAAAAAACAGGCTCTGTCCATTTCGTTAACAAACTGATAGGCAAATGGACGAAAGTGTGATTAAAGCATATGCGGGACCCCAGCGAGCTCCAGACTATGTGCATTGTGTCGGGGACCCTCGTGAATGATAAGACCCATCATTTAAATGCAAAAACCACCATTAAAAGTCACTTTTAGGGGGAAAAACAGGCTCTGTCCATTTCGTTAACAAACTGATAGGCAAATGGACAAAAGTGTGATGAAAGCATATGCGGAACCCAGCGAGATCCAGACTATCTGCATTGTGTCGGGGACCCTCGTGAATGATAAGACCCATCATTTAAATGCAAAAACCACCATTAAAAGTCACTTTTAGGGGCGAAAAACAGCCTCTTTCCACTTTGTTAACAAACTGATAGGCAAATGGACAAAAGTGGGATTAAAGCATATGCGGGACCCCCGCGAGCTCCAGACTATGTGCATTGTGTCGGGGACCCTCCACAATGATAAGACCCATCATTTAAATGCAAAAACCACCATTAAAAGTCACTTTTAGGGGGAAAAAACAGGCTCTGTCCATTTCGTTAACAAACTGATAGGCAAATGGACAAAAGTGTGATTAAAGCATATGCGGGACCCCAGCGAGCTCCAGACTATGTGCATTGTGTCGGGGACCCTCGTGAATGATAAGACCCATCATTTAAATGTAAAAACCACCATTAGTACTTTTAGGGGGAAAAAACAGGCTCTGTCCATTTCGTTAACAAACTGATAGGCAAATGGACAAAAGTGTGATTAAAGCATATGCGGGACCCCAGCAAGCTCCAGACTATGTGCATTGTGTCGGGGACCCTCGTGAATGATAAGACCCATCATTTAAATGCAAAAACCACCATTAAAAGTCACTTTTAGGGGGGAAAAACAGGCTCTGTCCATTTCGTTAACAAACTGATAGGCAAATGGACAAAAGTGTGATTAAAGCATATGCGGGACCCCAGCGAGCTCCAGACTATGTGCATTGTGTCGGGGACCCTCGTGAATGATAAACCCATCATTTAAATGCAAAAACCACCATTAAAAGTCACTTTTAGGGGGAAAAACAGGCTCTGTCCATTTCGTTAACAAACTGATAGGCAAATGGACAAAAGTGTGATTAAAGCATATGCGGGACCCCAGCGAGCTCCAGACTATGTGCATTGTGTCGGGGACCCTCGTGAATGATAAGACCCATCATTTAAATGCAAAAACCACCATTAAAAGTCACTTTTAGGGGGAAAAAACAGGCTCTGTCCATTTCGTTAACAAACTGATAGGCAAATGGACAAAAGTGTGATTAAAGCATATGCGGGACACCAGCGAGCTCCAGACTATGTGCATTGTGTCGGGGACCCTCGTGAATGATAAGACCCATCATTTAAATGCAAAAACCACCATTAAAAGTCACTTTTAGGGGGAAAAAACAGGCTCTGTCCATTTCGTTAACAAACTGATAGGCAAATGGACAAAAGTGTGATTAAAGCATATGCGGGACCCCAGCGAGCTCCAGACTATGTGCATTGTGTCGGGGACCCTCGTGAATGATAAGACCCATCATTTAAATGCAAAAACCACCATTAAAAGTCACTTTTAGGGGGGAAAAACAGGCTCTGTCCATTTCGTTAACAAACTGATAGGCAAATGGACAAAAGTGTGATTAAAGCATATGCGGGACCCCAGCGAGCTCCAGACTATGTGCATTGTGTCGGGGACCCTCGTGAATGATAAGACCCATCATTTAAATGCAAAAACCACCATTAAAAGTCACTTTTAGGGGGAAAAAACAGGCTCTGTCCATTTCGTTAACAAACTGATAGGCAAATGGACAAAAGTGTGATTAAAGCATATGCGGGACCCCAGCGAGCTCCAGACTATGTGCATTGTGTCGGGGACCCTCGTGAATGATAAGACCCATCATTTAAATGCAAAAACCACCATTAAAAGTCACTTTTAGGGGGAAAAAACAGGCTCTTTCCATTTCGTTAACAAACTGATAGGCAAATGGACAAGAGTGTGATTAAAGCATAGGCCTATGCGGGACCCCAGCGGGCTCCAGACTATGTGCATTGTGTCGGGGACCCTTGTGAATGATAAGACCCATCATTTAAATGCAAAAACCACCATTAAAAGTCACTTTTAGGGGGAAAAAACAGGCTCTGTCCATTTCGTTAACAAACTGATAGGCAAATGGACAAAAGTGTGATTAAAGCATATGCGGGACCCCAGCGAGCTCCAGACTATGTGCATTGTGTCGGGGACCCTCGTGAATGATAAGACCCATCATTTAAATGCAAAAATCACCATTAAAAGTCACTTTTAGGGTGAAAAAACAGGCTCTGTCCATTTCGTTAACAAACTGATAGGCAAATGGACAAAAGTGTGATTAAAGCATATGCGGGACCCCAGCGAGCTCCAGACTATGTGCATTGTGTCGGGGACCCTCGTGAATGATAAGACCCATCATTTAAATGCAAAAACCACCATTAAAAGTCACTTTTAGGGGAAAAAAACAGGCTCTGTCCATTTCGTTAACAAACTGATAGGCAAATGGACAAAAGTTTGATTAAAGCATATGCGGGACCCCAGCGAGCTCCAGACTATGTGCATTGTGTCGGGGACCCTCGTGAATTATAAGACCCATCATTTAAATGCAAAAACCACCATTAAAAGTCACTTTTAGGGGCGAAAAACAGCCTCTTTCCACTTTGTTAACAAACTGATAGGCAAATGGACAAAAGTGGGATTAAAGCATATGCGGGACCCCCGCGAGCTCCAGACTATGTGCATTGTGTCGGGGACCCTCCACAATGATAAGACCCATCATTTAAATGCAAAAACCACCATTAAAAGTCACTTTTAGGGGGAAAAAACAGGCTCTGTCCATTTCGTTAACAAACTGATAGGCAAATGGACAAAAGTGTGATTAAAGCATATGCGGGACCCCAGCGAGCTCCAGACTATGTGCATTGTGTCGGGGACCCTCGTGAATGATAAGACCCATCATTTAAATGCAAAAACCACCATTAAAAGTCACTTTTAGGGGGGGAAAACAGGCTCTGTCCATTTCGTTAACAAACTGATAGGCAAATGGACAAAAGTGTGATTAAAGCATATGCGGGACCCCAGCGAGCTCCAGACTATGTGCATTGTGTCGGGGACCCTCGTGAATGATAAGACCCATCATTTAAATGCAAAAACTACCATTAAAAGTCACTTTTAGGGGGGAAAAACAGGCTCTGTCCATTTCGTTAACAAACTGATAGGCAAATGGACAAAAGTGTGATTAAAGCATATGCGGGACCCCAGCGAGCTCCAGACTATGTGCATTGTGTCGGGGACCCTCGTGAATGATAAGACCCATCATTTAAATGCAAAAACCACCATTAAAAGTCACTTTTAGGGGGAAAAAACAGGCTCTGTCCATTTCGTTAACAAACTGATAGGCAAATGGACAAAAGTGTGATTAAAGCATATGCGGGACCCCAGCGAACTCCAGACTATGTGCATGGTGTCGGGGACCCTCTTGAATGATAAGACCCATCATTTAAATGCAAAAACCACCATTAAAAGTCACTTTTAAGGGGGGAAAACAGGCTCTGTCCATTTCGTTAACAAACTGATAGGCAAATGGACAAAAGTGTGATTAAAGCATATGCGGGACCCCAGCGAGCTCCAGACTATGTGCATTGTGTCGGGGACCCTCGTGAATGATAAGACCCATCATTTAAATGCAAAAACCACCATTAAAAGTCACTTTTAGGGGGAAAAAACAGGCTCTGTCCATTTCGTTAAAAAACTGATAGGCAAATGGACAAAAGTGTGATTAAAGCATATGCGGGACCCCAGCGAGCTCCAGACTATGTGCATTGTGTCGGGGACCCTCGTGAATGATAAGACCCATCATTTAAATGCAAAAACAACCATTAAAAGTCACTTTTAGGGGGAAAAAACAGGCTCTGTCCATTTCGTTAACAAACTGATAGGCAAATGGACAAAAGTGTGATTAAAGCATATGCGGGACCCCAGCGAGCTCCAGACTATGTGCATTGTGTCGGGGACCCTCGTGAATGATAAGACCCATCATTTAAATGCAAAAACCACCATTAAAAGTCACTTTTAGGGGGAAAAGACAGGCTCTGTCCATTTCGTTAACAAACTGATAGGCAAATGGACAAAAGTGTGATTAAAGCATATGCGGGACCCCAGCGAGCTCCAGACTATGTGCATTGTGTCGGGGACCCTCGTGAATGATAAGACCCATCATTTAAATGCAAAAACCACCATTAGCACTTTTAGGGGGAAAAAACAGGCTCTGTCCATTTCGTTAACAAACTGATAGGCAAATGGACAAAAGTGTGATTAAAGCATATGCGGGACCCCAGCAAGCTCCAGACTATGTGCATTGTGTCGGGGACCCTCGTGAATGATAAGACCCATCATTTAAATGCAAAAACCACCATTAAAAGTCACTTTTAGGGGGGAAAAACAGGCTCTGTCCATTTCGTTAACAAACTGATAGGCAAATGGACAAAAGTGTGATTAAAGCATATGCGGGACCCCAGCGAGCTCCAGACTATGTGCATTGTGTCGGGGACCCTCGTGAATGATAAGACCCATCATTTAAATGCAAAAACCACCATTAAAAGTCACTCTTAGGGGGAAAAAAACGGCTCTGTCCATTTCGTTAACAAACTGATAGGCAAATGGACAAACGTGTGATTAAAGCATATGCGGGACCCCAGCGAGCTCCAGACTATGTGCATTGTGTTGGGGACCCTCGTGAATGATAAGACCCATCATTTAAATGCAAAAACCACCATTAAAAGTCATTTTTAGGGGGAAAAAACAGGCTCTGTCCATTTCGTTAACAAACTGATAGGCAAATGGACAAAAGTGTGATTAAAGCATATGCGGGACCCCAGCGAGCTCCAGACGTGCATTGTGTCGGGGACCCTCGTGAATGATAATACCCATCATTTAAATGCAAAAACCACCATTAAAAGTCACTTTTAGGGGGAAAAAACAGGCTCTGTCCATTTCGTTAACAAACTGATAGGCAAATGGACAAAAGTGTGATTAAAGCATAGGCTATGCGGGACCCCAGCGAGCTCCAGACTATGTGCATTGTGTCGGGGACCCTCGTGAATGATAAGACCCATCATTTAAATGCAAAAACCACCATTAAAAGTCACTTTTAGGGGGAAAAAACAGGCTCTGTCCATTTCGTTAACAAACTGATAGGCAAATGGACGAAAGTGTGATTAAAGCATATGCGGGACCCCAGCGAGCTCCAGACTATGTGCATTGTGTCGGGGACCCTCGTGAATGATAAGACCCATCATTTAAATGCAAAAACCACCATTAAAAGTCACTTTTAGGGGGAAAAAACAGGCTCTGTCCATTTCGTTAACAAACTGATAGGCAAATGGACAAAAGTGTGATGAAAGCATATGCGGAACCCAGCGAGATCCAGACTATCTGCATTGTGTCGGGGACCCTCGTGAATGATAAGACCCATCATTTAAATGCAAAAACCACCATTAAAAGTCACTTTTAGGGGCGAAAAACAGCCTCTTTCCACTTTGTTAACAAACTGATAGGCAAATGGACAAAAGTGGGATTAAAGCATATGCGGGACCCCCGCGAGCTCCAGACTATGTGCATTGTGTCGGGGACCCTCCACAATGATAAGACCCATCATTTAAATGCAAAAACCACCATTAAAAGTCACTTTTAGGGGGAAAAAACAGGCTCTGTCCATTTCGTTAACAAACTGATAGGCAAATGGACAAAAGTGTGATTAAAGCATATGCGGGACCCCAGCGAGCTCCAGACTATGTGCATTGTGTCGGGGACCCTCGTGAATGATAAGACCCATCATTTAAATGTAAAAACCACCATTAGTACTTTTAGGGGGAAAAAACAGGCTCTGTCCATTTCGTTAACAAACTGATACACTGAAAAAAAGAACACATTGGATTTACTCAATTCAATTGTGGACATTTGTTGCACACAAATAATTTGCTTTGGCAGCAACCTATAGAATTGTTTTAAATCAACACAAACGATTTATGTCCAATCAACGCAATTACTTTGTGTTGATTCAAAGTTATTGAAATGTGTTTCAATAAAGTAAATTAAACACTTTCATCATTTTACTCCAACCCATTTTGATCACTTTATTCAAACACAATTCAATCCCTTTTATTCCAACACTATTTGATCACATAACTCTAGCAATATTTGTTATTTTAATATTCCCATGTCTATTACATGTTTTCAGAATTGTAATCTTTTTTGTTATACATTATATTTATAAATATAATTTAATGTAAATATGAAACAGATTTTAAAAGTAAACATAACCCACTTTTTTTGCATTGAAAACGATTAGAAAGTTTTGTTTCAAGACCTTTATTCAAGAACCTGGAGATTAAATAATCACTCAAGTCTTTCCAAAACTAATCTCCAATTTGAGAAGTACAAATATTAAAAAGGACCTTACATATCGTTAAGCAATTTCATTACAACAACAACAACGTAAACAAAAAAACAATATATATATATATATAAATAAAGCATCCCCTGCTTTTTATAAGGCATCAATAACTGCGATGGTGGGAGAACCAGCCACACCACTCAGTCCAGGAATGTATACTCTGCATCTCAACTACAAGAACAGTGTAGGAACAGCGAGCCGTGAACATGGACAGTGAACATGGACAGTGAGCTCTCTTCACTCGTGCATTTTCCTCTTCAAGTTTTGGGCCTTTCTTGAAAGGTCAGATGCATCCACCTCCATTATAAGCTTCTGAATAACTTCTAAGGTGTTGCGGAGCTTCAACGGGTAATTCATGTTTAGGGCATAGATGAGTCCAAACAACATTACAGCTGCAAGAGCCACATTCTCCAGATCCTGAAGCACCACCACACCCTCGAGGATAACTCCGACATCAGAGTAGTCACTGCTGGGAGTCTCTCTGGCAACATAGATCCCCACTGTTGTTTTTTCTACCTCACGTAGTGTGTTGGCCTCAGTCATGTCCTGGTGGAAGACAAATGATTTCTTTAAGGATAAGATTTTTTTTACTCGGACCTCATTAAGACACAATTTGCTTATTTGACTCTACTGTGGCACTACACTAATTAGCACAATGCTTGCGAAGAAGAATACCTGGTTTGTTTTCACCTGTGGGTTTCACCAGCCTGGCTAACAGATTGTAGGTTGTACATTAAATTGAGTGAATGATAATTATTATTGGTAATATATATATCAGCGACTTTAAAAAGAGGAGAAGGTTGGAGAGAATAAACAGGTGAAATGAAATGACACCAAATTGCTGGAGACTAATGAGCAAAGCATTAGGTACTACTCCTGATTCATAATTCACCCTATGTAATGTAATATAAGCCCCACAGGTGGAAGATACTGCAGCCTGAGGAGGATAGAGCTGTCCTTAAGACTATTGCATTAGTATTTGAATGTGTCTCTGGAATCAGAAGAACACAAATCATGATAGAGCATGTTAATTCTAACAAAACCTATTATAATATCAATTTCAGGAAGACAGCTAAGTAACATGTCTGGTAATATGGTCTGGTATATCTGGTCAAATGAGGTTCTTTTAACTGAGGCTATTTTTCTTCTTAAAAACATGTTCAAACTAACTTCTTTTTTGTATGTGGATTACTACTTTAGCACACACTCACCATGTACTCCTTCACCAGATCCTCAGGATCCTCATTGAGGTAGATGCAGAGTCCTTTAATGAGGCACTCCCTGTCAACATCGATGTCTTCCTTAAGGATTAAAACAAAGAATATAGGGACATTTTAATCAAATTGAACCTATGGAGTGGTCACATTTTGGGATAATTTACCATTGTAATTGATTTTAGACTGACCTAATGCCAAAAAGGAAATATTATATATATACACACACACACACACACACACACACATATCTACACATATACACACAGTTAAAAAGTTCTTACCGTCATCATGGCAGCCATGTCTTTTAACTTCTTGCCCTGCTGCCCCGATTTTTTCGAGAACACCCTCAGCAGACTTGCGGATTGTAGGTCAAGCTGTGACAGGAACCTTGACTGTAGAGCCATAGTTGCAATCCGCTTGAACTCTGCGTTAACCTGAAAAAAAAATGAAACCATTTTTTAACAACACGGCCCACTCACATACACACATTTGTTTCATTAAACTTACAGCTGCCAATCACATAACTGTATGCACTATGCATGTTTGCTCAGCATTTGATTTCGGCTATGGAATATTGGGTGTGAATGCTGAAAGCATTTTGCTCTACCGAGATGTAATCCAGCTCGACGCGATCTGATATATTTTAGACAAACTTATTTTTTTAGGCGGCTTTGATGTAGTGCTAACTTATACAATCATATTCGCCACAGTAGATACGAGATTTGGACCTGAAAATCACCAATAATATGTTTGTGAATGTGTGACGAATCTGATGACAGAGGCAGACCACAACTGTTGTGTTCGGTAAACACAACATGTGGAAACCAGTTAGTCTGAAAACCAGTAGGGACATGACACCAGCAGTATGTGCTGTGTGTTTCTGTTCTCAAGGAGGTTTAATAAGAACTTGTGCTAAACAAAACTTGCAGTCATTTTAATTTATGACGTTATCACGGTATTTTTCCTTTTAACTCTAGGCCCAAATTCCTCGCTAAATAAATGTTCCTCCTCCTCAATCCTATTTTTTTCGGCCCCAGGGATGACGGACATCCTTAAACTCAAGCCCTACTCATCTGCTTCAATCATGTTCCCACTTTTTCAAATATTCCTACTACTTCACCTTCTTCTTACACATTTAAGCCAGCAATGCAGTGAAGCATCAGCTTTTCAACATCCAGCATTCATTTGCACCTACTTCTGAACAACATCGTAATGGGGCCAAGCTTTACTCTAACAGTTGCATATACCATCTACAGCACAAAAAGTTACACCATTATCTGTGTACTCACCTCCATTACACCAAAGAGAGCTGGCCATCTCTCTTGTACATCACTGGTCATGGGAACATCACTAATGACTTCTTGTCTTCTCAATGCAAATGTTTTCTCCATTTTAGCCTTAACTGTCTCTCTGTTATTACGCTTCTTGTAATCTGAAAGGAGTTCAACCCTCATCTTCTCTAAGGACTGGGCGCATTCTCCAAGTGGAAAGTCAGGGCAGTAGGCCACTTCACCCCTCTTTGGTTTCTTAACTTTAAAAGCAGGAGAACGTTTCCCTTCTGGTTTATGTTTCAAAGTATTTACACATACTTCAGGACATCCCACTTTCCGGAGATGTGTGCGGTAGTTGGACAACTTGTATTTGAGACTAGTCTTCCATCCCCCATAGCCAGAGGCTGAGCCTTTTTCTTGTAAACATGGATGCTTCATGACGAGCGCCTCTGCAACTTGGTCAAACTCCCTGTCCGTGGCGTAGACTTTGTGCTTAACTACCTCCTGAATCAACCCCTCTAGTATATCAGACTTGAGCTTTGAATCAGGGATAAACAGTGTCCCTTCTTCTCTGAGAACTCTGTGGGCCTTTTCAAGCTTAATCTCTGCATCATACGAAAAACGGGGAACATGGAACACACCTGGCCATGAAGACCGTGAAGAAGTGGACTCTGGAGATGTGAGAATCCCGGTGCTGTCGCCTAGAGAAGATGTGGTGTCATCAGGATGACTGGTTGGTGGAAAGGAGCAACTGTCCACACATTGATCTGCATCAGCATTGAGAGGTCTGCATGATGTGTATATGACCTTGACTGTAGCTTTGTCTTGTATTTCTCCCATGGAAGTTAAGTTCATAAATTCATCGCCAAAAAGCGTGTCCATGAACTGCAGCCGAAAGGGTTCCTTTACATTACACTGAGTCTTTATCTCATTCTCCAGTTCATTCACAGTTGAAGGCAGGCCAGCAGAAATCACCACCCTCTGACAGCTGTCAGCCCCTAGGATTACTCTGAGAACAGCTGATGTCATCATGGTCTTTCTTCACCGTCTGTTAGGAAAGAGAGTATATAAACAATAAAAGGTTTAGAATTAGTTTTATTTCAAGTACATGGGCCTTGGTAGAAGAGTGAATGCTTGTCATTTTTTAAAAGGGTTCATTGTGAAGAACAATAACAATGTTATTGGACCAATGTATAGGGTTGGGTACTGTTCACATTTGAACCCATAGATATAAACAATAGATGGCTCACCCATGCTGCTGGCCAATGGAGACCGACGTTGCAACATGGCCGCCATCTTGCTGCAGTCAGCTCGCTCATTCATAACATTATGGTTTACTATTTAAATAACCATAGTTTGCTCAATTTTCAAACGGGTTGGTTTGTTATAAACATCAAAGATGTAGTTATGATACTGCATACTTATAATTATGAATTTTTTTTCAACATGTCTTGTTGTCTCCTGTATCATAGCCATGCTAATAACGTTTATAATAAACCAAACCGTTTGTAAATCAGTCAAGATTTCAGCGAGTTAAGAGTATTTTTGTGCAGATCACTCACCTTACAACAGTAGCTGGTGACTGCAGCAAGATGGCGGCCGGTGAGCTACGCTGGAAAATCTCCCATGAGCCATCTAATGTTTATATATATATGTGTTTGAACCGATACCAGTACCCAACGGTACCTATTCTCTGTACTTTAGTCTGTACCTGCCCAAGCAGTGTTTAATTTGTTGCTTTACCTCAGACACAGATTGATCTCTTCAAGGTCACCATCCGCACACATCCAACCAGATAGGCGGCCAAGGGATACTCATCGACCAGTTCACAGACTTCCACAAGAGCAAGTTCTCGTGACGGAGATGGAGTCACCTCAAAGGCGCTGTAGTGCTCACTATACCATCCACACAGCAGTTTCAAGACAAAAAACACTCTCTGATGCAAAATGCATATTTGATGGATTTCCCCAAATTCGGGCAAGCCAACTCCAGACCCATGGACAACTACCATACCTGTCCTGTAGTTTATTCCCTTGCTCCAAGCATTTTTTGCAAGGTGTATTTCAGATATGTCAGGATCTTTCTGTTTAAAAGCTTGAACTAGCTCCTCCTTCAAAACATCTAAGGGGACAGAAGATACATCTGAGACATCCAGCATTTGTTTATCAATACTTGGAGACGACAAGTGGTAGCCAATCATAAACTGATGTTTCACAGCCAGAGATAGGGGCACGTTTTTAAAGCAACTGGTGTGTTTGATTATGTTTTTAAAGAAACTGTGCTTTGCCTCAAACCTCATAGTCCAAAGTCCCACAAGAGGCCCAAAAAACCTTATTAGTTGTGGGTAATGTTCTATGTAGTGGTGTTTGGGACGCAGTCTATTGTTAGGAAAAACCTCTTGATACCTTTGTCTATGGTCTGAAATTTTGCTCTCAAGGTATGCAATAGACTCGTCGTTGTGAACTGGGGCAACCACAAGCTCAACAATCTGTTTTAGGTCCAACAAGACCTGCCATGCTGGATCATGCTCAGGAATCTTAGGCCCAATTATAAATGGGAGCAATCTTAACAAGCACCAGTTTTCATGGGCATTACCACCTATGGTTTTCCTGTGTGAGAGATTTTGTGGCAAAATATGAGGCTTATTTGTTTTGTCTGTCCACTTGTATGGGAAATGTAGAATGGAATTGTTAATATCTTCCAAGGTTATGTACTTCTTTGAGATTAGAAATGTTAGACAATGTGCTATTTCAACAGGCACAATGCCTTCAAAGAGATCGTGGGCAATGTCAGGAGGATAGCCACTGATGACATTAAAATGAGAAAGCGCTTTAGTCAAAGGACAAGCTCTTTTAACTCCAAAACAGCTGCTGCCACTATCTAGGGCTGTTCTGACATGAGTGTCATGTATTTCTTTTGTTCTGAGGCTGAAAGTTCCTGCTCTAACCTCATTTGATGCAATGTCTGAAGCTGTTGCGGTACAAAAACGACAAAAATAGGTGCCTGAAAAATTCTCAACAAAACCCGCTAATCCATGAGCTCCTAAATTGTCTGCAGCAATAGTTTGAACTGTACCTTTGAGCGATGTTCCCAGTTGTGGGACAAAAATTCCATCAACTTCCAAAGACCTGAGATCACGTAGAAGTGGCTCTAAAACCTTGTCATAGCCATAGGTCTTAACATTGTCTGTTTTGCACAAAATAGCTAAGTAAATGGAGGACAAAGAGGAATGAGACCCTGGGGGTAGGTTACTCAGCACCCAGTACACAGCACAAAGTTTGTGGGTTTTACGGGAGGTGCCAAGAGGGTTACAGATCTCGAAGTCATCAACATACAAACCAATAGATACCCTTAACTCTTGACCTGACAATAAACTGTTTTGCTTACAATGCAGACCATCCCTGAAACACTTGAACACAATTTCTTTTGCTGTCTCTGTTTCCCTTTGCGTTTCGTGACTACAAACTAACTTGTCCACAATATCTTTCCTATTCAACAGCACCTGTAGAGATTCAAGAATGGGGACATACTGGAAGGTTTTCTTCTCTTTAGCATCCAAGATACATTCAACTGGTTCAACAATATTAAAGTTTGCCTTGTAATACTGCTTACGTTGATATGTAGAACTCAAAGGACCACCCTTCTCTATGGCTTTATTTATAGGATTCCCAGTGCACAGAGAAGTGGTTATTTCCTCTATGATAGCTCTGTCAACCTGGAGTTTGTGCTTCTGAAAAATATCAACTAGAACGCCATCAGTGTGGGAACTCGAGAGAGAGCTAGTTAAGTTGTGAAGCTCTAGCAAAAAATCATTGATTGCTGTGCTTGGTACATGCGTTAAATGTTCCAACTTTAACAAAGCTGCTGCAAAAGTTTGTTCAATTACATTTGGAAGGTCATTCGGGGCATAAACACTGCAATCTGGTTGTGCATCAGAGTATGCCTCACCTATTTCATCATCTGAAGTATTTTGCGCAGATTCCAGAGAAAAAAAGGTGGTTGATGTCACAATTTCTGGTTTAAAATCTGTAATTGAATAATAAGTATGTTTTCTGCTCCAGTGGGATTTAAATGTTCCGTAGATATTTGTTTGAAAGTTGCAATCTAAAAACATGCAAGTTACAACCTCATTTTTGTTAAGGTGTGCATTAATGTGAGCCCAGTAATACCTTTCCGAGACAAGATCCTTACAAGGACATAACTGGCACCTAAATATACAGCTCTTGGATTGATGACTGGTTTTAGTCACATGAAATCTATTCAAATGAATTAAAAAAGCATTCCACGTTTTAAAAGTGCAGGGGCAGCTTACATATACACAAGGAAAACGATTATTATTCCCATAATATCTATGTTTCACTCGATAATGTTTTAATATTTGGGACCTACTTGGTAAAACTGAGGGGCAGGCCTTACAACGCCACATTCACAGCAACATTCTGGCAAACTTGCAGCACCATTCACTGCAAAAGACAAATGGAAACAAAGAAGGATTAATGTCGAATGAGAAAATTCTGACAAAAATGTAAGACAAGCTTTCAAAATGAAATAAAAAACATCAATCAATAATAAAATGGGGAAGGTCTAAGTAACAGTAGTGACACAACTGTTTATAAAAAGCATTTCAAAAAGTGTGACACATCACACAATGGCCAATCACACCGAGTGGGACAGGGTTAAACCAAAATACAATTGTATTCTCACCATATCAATTTGAGCCCACAGTAAAAGCGCCGACTCCAGACACGCACAGAGTTCGCGTTTCAATCTGCTGCAACAAAGAGCAACACAAAAAACACTTATACAATGCAAAACAGTATTTCTATAGACAAAAATTGTAAATACTCTACACATACGGGAAGTAGGGGTTCTGGAGGTGCTGCAGCACCCCCTGTTGGTGAATGGTGTACATTTTTTGCTGGTTACTATTATGTTCATGTTACTGTTGAAATCTCTCCCCACTTTTGGCCTCACCGCCTAAGTAAAATGACTTCCCGCGGCTATGACTCTACAGGTCAACAGATTATGTTATTTTGAGGGATGATGCCAATCTTTTTTAAAGCAGATCAACAAATAGCCAATATACATGTCTGCATCTGAAAATGTAAATGACACCATTGCTCCCTTCAATGTACATGTATATATACGGCTGGGTACCTACCGAAATAATCTGGTACCAAGTAGTATCGACTTCTCAAGTCAAAGGATACCTATCCTTATCATAATAATCACTGCTACATGGGGCACTGGGAAAGTCAGATGATGTCAGTCTGCATAATAATTAACCATGTGCTGCATAATAATTAGCCATGTGCTTCTGGTAACTAGAGCATATAGCCTGTCTGTATCCCCTAGAATGACGCACAAACATATATGCCCTAAAGCTGATGCACCGGACTGCTAACCATGCTAAGCCGTTAGCCCCTAAGTAGCCGTTAGCCCCGTTAGTACCTGTTAACTGTGTTCGTTATTCTCCCGACCAGGAGAGAAGCTTTAAAATAGGAGACTAAATGGAGTCTCTGTGAAAGTTCAATTGGGTACTTTAATTTAAAAAGGCGCGGGTTGGTCACAAGCATGATATTGTTCAGTCAGACAAACAGCTGTGATCTGGCTCTCCTCGATAGGGAAGAGAAGAGAATGGATCTCTCCTCCGGTGCTGTTATATATCCTCTGCTGGCTCCTCCCCGCCAGCCGGCTCAACTCGTCTCCAATGTCCGTTATTGCATTTAAACAGAGGATAGGTTCTTTTCACATTCAATATATGCTTAACACGCCGTTTCTCCTCATATTCTCTTTCATCACTTTTCATTTAACACATTCTAAACGCTGTAATCAATACTCTAAACAATACTTCTCGGCTCGTTTGGTTTCCGGATGTTGTCACATGCTACTCTCGTCTGTAAACAATAATGTATTCAAATAGTACCTTCATTTAATATTCAGCATGGTAGTATCTCGACATCTATAGTTGTAGTGTTAAATCAGTAGGCTTCGGTTTTCACCACTCCATATCATTTCGCTACTAAATTCACCTCTTTAGGAAATCGTATATTAGCCACATGCTAAATGCTAACCGGAGATGAAGGATTTTCAGAATAAAAGCTTAACTGCTTGTGCACAAGAATTTCTGGTTTTTCAGTATAAAAGAGCATTAAAACTGACGGCATGTTTAAACTACATTTCCCCATTAAAACATTGATTTTAATTTTCTAACATACCCCAATCAGGTTTTAAGGGTAGCCTACTGGTATCATAATTCTGATAAACGATACCCACACTTCTAATCCTGTTATTTACAGATAAAATACATACTCACCACAGAACTTGAGCCACAGCAGAGGCACTACGGTCGTCTGACGGCAATCTACAGCAGCAATCTGCAGCAGCAACAACAGCATTGACATTAAAAAAGTATTGCCGTTTTTCCCTTGCTAAAATTTAGCATAACTTTGGAGCGTGGCTTGGTTAAAAAGTGAGCGCCCCAGCCTCTTAATTAAAAGACAGTAATGTAAACTCATACTGCTCGTTGACCAAAGCTTTCGTTTGAAAGCTAACGTTAATCCTAATGCGACGTTAGCTAACAATGGCTAAATTAACAGATAGCATTAAGTAACTACGAACCAACACCTTGCGGCGGGCCCCACCCGCCATTTTCACAGAGGAAACGTAGCACATGGTAATTCAACAGCACGAGAGCAAATAACTTCATGACAGTTCATTAACTTATGTTGGTGACTTTCAATGCATTATATTACATATAGTTACGCATTAACTAATATTCCAATGTATTCCAACCATCCATACTTACCGATCCAAGCTGGGTAATGGCGGGACAGAGCTGCCTTCCTTGCTGCTGTCTTCTTCCACAAAGAAATGCATTGCGCGATTTCGCGGGGTATATTGCGGTGGAATTGATACATTTATTTGATTGACTCATTTTATCCCAACATGACCTAAACAAGTTCATGTACTCTCTCCACATAAAATGTAGATTCTACTCAATACTATTACATTTTGCTTTGGAACATGAGGCAATTGTATAACATTCACACAATAGGCTTGGATAAATCCAACAGATGGCCAGTCCCCCTTTTTTCAGTGTAGGCAAATGGACAAAAGTGTGATTAAAGCATATGCGGGACCCCAGCAAGCTCCAGACTATGTGCATTGTGTCGGGGACCCTCGTGAATGATAAGACCCATCATTTAAATGCAAAAACCACCATTAAAAGTCACTTTTAGGGGGGAAAAACAGGCTCTGTCCATTTCGTTAACAAACTGATAGGCAAATGGACAAAAGTGTGATTAAAGCATATGCGGGACCCCAGCGAGCTCCAGACTATGTGCATTGTGTCGGGGACCCTCGTGAATGATAAACCCATCATTTAAATGCAAAAACCACCATTAAAAGTCACTTTTAGGGGGGAAAAACAGGCTCTGTCCATTTCGTTAACAAACTGATAGGCAAATGGACAAAAGTGTGATTAAAGCATATGCGGGACCCCAGCGAGCTCCAGACTATGTGCATTGTGTCGGGGACCCTCGTGAATGATAAGACCCATCATTTAAATGCAAAAACCACCATTAAAAGTCACTTTTAGGGGGAAAAAACAGGCTCTGTCCATTTCGTTAACAAACTGATAGGCAAATGGACAAAAGTGTGATTAAAGCATATGCGGGACCCCAGCGAGCTCCAGACTATGTGCATTGTGTCGGGGACCCTCGTGAATGATAAGACCCATCATTTAAATGCAAAAACCACCATTAAAAGTCACTTTTAGGGGGAAAAAACAGGCTCTTTCCATTTCGTTAACAAACTGATAGGCAAATGGACAAGAGTGTGATTAAAGCATAGGCCTATGCGGGACCCCAGCGGGCTCCAGACTATGTGCATTGTGTCGGGGACCCTTGTGAATGATAAGACCCATCATTTAAATGCAAAAACCACCATTAAAAGTCACTTTTAGGGGGAAAAAACAGGCTCTGTCCATTTCGTTAACAAACTGATAGGCAAATGGACAAAAGTGTGATTAAAGCATATGCGGGACCCCAGCGAGCTCCAGACTATGTGCATTGTGTCGGGGACCCTCGTGAATGATAAGACCCATCATTTAAATGCAAAAATCACCATTAAAAGTCACTTTTAGGGTGAAAAAACAGGCTCTGTCCATTTCGTTAACAAACTGATAGGCAAATGGACAAAAGTGTGATTAAAGCATATGCGGGACCCCAGCGAGCTCCAGACTATGTGCATTGTGTCGGGGACCCTCGTGAATGATAAGACCCATCATTTAAATGCAAAAACCACCATTAAAAGTCACTTTTAGGGGAAAAAAACAGGCTCTGTCCATTTCGTTAACAAACTGATAGGCAAATGGACAAAAGTTTGATTAAAGCATATGCGGGACCCCAGCGAGCTCCAGACTATGTGCATTGTGTCGGGGACCCTCGTGAATTATAAGACCCATCATTTAAATGCAAAAACCACCATTAAAAGTCACTTTTAGGGGCGAAAAACAGCCTCTTTCCACTTTGTTAACAAACTGATAGGCAAATGGACAAAAGTGGGATTAAAGCATATGCGGGACCCCCGCGAGCTCCAGACTATGTGCATTGTGTCGGGGACCCTCCACAATGATAAGACCCATCATTTAAATGCAAAAACCACCATTAAAAGTCACTTTTAGGGGGAAAAAACAGGCTCTGTCCATTTCGTTAACAAACTGATAGGCAAATGGACAAAAGTGTGATTAAAGCATATGCGGGACCCCAGCGAGCTCCAGACTATGTGCATTGTGTCGGGGACCCTCGTGAATGATAAGACCCATCATTTAAATGCAAAAACCACCATTAAAAGTCACTTTTAGGGGGGGAAAACAGGCTCTGTCCATTTCGTTAACAAACTGATAGGCAAATCGACAAAAGTGTGATTAAAGCATATGCGGGACCCCAGCGAGCTCCAGACTATGTGCATTGTGTCGGGGACCCTCGTGAATGATAAGACCCATCATTTAAATGCAAAAACTACCATTAAAAGTCACTTTTAGGGGGGAAAAACAGGCTCTGTCCATTTCGTTAACAAACTGATAGGCAAATGGACAAAAGTGTGATTAAAGCATATGCGGGACCCCAGCGAGCTCCAGACTATGTGCATTGTGTCGGGGACCCTCGTGAATGATAAGACCCATCATTTAAATGCAAAAACCACCATTAAAAGTCACTTTTAGGGGGAAAAAACAGGCTCTGTCCATTTCGTTAACAAACTGATAGGCAAATGGACAAAAGTTTGATTAAAGCATATGCGGGACCCCAGCGAGCTCCAGACTATGTGCATTGTGTCGGGGACCCTCGTGAATTATAAGACCCATCATTTAAATGCAAAAACCACCATTAAAAGTCACTTTTAGGGGCGAAAAACAGCCTCTTTCCACTTTGTTAACAAACTGATAGGCAAATGGACAAAAGTGGGATTAAAGCATATGCGGGACCCCCGCGAGCTCCAGACTATGTGCATTGTGTCGGGGACCCTCCACAATGATAAGACCCATCATTTAAATGCAAAAACCACCATTAAAAGTCACTTTTAGGGGGAAAAAACAGGCTCTGTCCATTTCGTTAACAAACTGATAGGCAAATGGACAAAAGTGTGATTAAAGCATATGCGGGACCCCAGCGAGCTCCAGACTATGTGCATTGTGTCGGGGACCCTCGTGAATGATAAGACCCATCATTTAAATGCAAAAACCACCATTAAAAGTCACTTTTAGGGGGGGAAAACAGGCTCTGTCCATTTCGTTAACAAACTGATAGGCAAATCGACAAAAGTGTGATTAAAGCATATGCGGGACCCCAGCGAGCTCCAGACTATGTGCATTGTGTCGGGGACCCTCGTGAATGATAAGACCCATCATTTAAATGCAAAAACTACCATTAAAAGTCACTTTTAGGGGGGAAAAACAGGCTCTGTCCATTTCGTTAACAAACTGATAGGCAAATGGACAAAAGTGTGATTAAAGCATATGCGGGACCCCAGCGAGCTCCAGACTATGTGCATTGTGTCGGGGACCCTCGTGAATGATAAGACCCATCATTTAAATGCAAAAACCACCATTAAAAGTCACTTTTAGGGGGAAAAAACAGGCTCTGTCCATTTCGTTAACAAACTGATAGGCAAATGGACAAAAGTGTGATTAAAGCATATGCGGGACCCCAGCGAACTCCAGACTATGTGCATGGTGTCGGGGACCCTCTTGAATGATAAGACCCATCATTTAAATGCAAAAACCACCATTAAAAGTCACTTTTAAGGGGGGAAAACAGGCTCTGTCCATTTCGTTAACAAACTGATAGGCAAATGGACAAAAGTGTGATTAAAGCATATGCGGGACCCCAGCGAGCTCCAGACTATGTGCATTGTGTCGGGGACCCTCGTGAATGATAAGACCCATCATTTAAATGCAAAAACCACCATTAAAAGTCACTTTTAGGGGGAAAAAACAGGCTCTGTCCATTTCGTTAAAAAACTGATAGGCAAATGGACAAAAGTGTGATTAAAGCATATGCGGGACCCCAGCGAGCTCCAGACTATGTGCATTGTGTCGGGGACCCTCGTGAATGATAAGACCCATCATTTAAATGCAAAAACAACCATTAAAAGTCACTTTTAGGGGGAAAAAACAGGCTCTGTCCATTTCGTTAACAAACTGATAGGCAAATGGACAAAAGTGTGATTAAAGCATATGCGGGACCCCAGCGAGCTCCAGACTATGTGCATTGTGTCGGGGACCCTCGTGAATGATAAGACCCATCATTTAAATGCAAAAACCACCATTAGCACTTTTAGGGGGAAAAAACAGGCTCTGTCCATTTCGTTAACAAACTGATAGGCAAATGGACAAAAGTGTGATTAAAGCATATGCGGGACCCCAGCAAGCTCCAGACTATGTGCATTGTGTCGGGGACCCTCGTGAATGATAAGACCCATCATTTAAATGCAAAAACCACCATTAAAAGTCACTTTTAGGGGGGAAAAACAGGCTCTGTCCATTTCGTTAACAAACTGATAGGCAAATGGACAAAAGTGTGATTAAAGCATATGCGGGACCCCAGCGAGCTCCAGACTATGTGCATTGTGTCGGGGACCCTCGTGAATGATAAGACCCATCATTTAAATGCAAAAACCACCATTAAAAGTCACTCTTAGGGGGAAAAAAACGGCTCTGTCCATTTCGTTAACAAACTGATAGGCAAATGGACAAACGTGTGATTAAAGCATATGCGGGACCCCAGCGAGCTCCAGACTATGTGCATTGTGTTGGGGACCCTCGTGAATGATAAGACCCATCATTTAAATGCAAAAACCACCATTAAAAGTCATTTTTAGGGGGAAAAAACAGGCTCTGTCCATTTCGTTAACAAACTGATAGGCAAATGGACAAAAGTGTGATTAAAGCATATGCGGGACCCCAGCGAGCTCCAGACTATGTGCATTGTGTCGGGGACCCTCGTGAATGATAATACCCATCATTTAAATGCAAAAACCACCATTAAAAGTCACTTTTAGGGGGAAAAAACAGGCTCTGTCCATTTCGTTAACAAACTGATAGGCAAATGGACAAAAGTGTGATTAAAGCATAGGCTATGCGGGACCCCAGCGAGCTCCAGACTATGTGCATTGTGTCGGGGACCCTCGTGAATGATAAGACCCATCATTTAAATGCAAAAACCACCATTAAAAGTCACTTTTAGGGGGAAAAAACAGGCTCTGTCCATTTCGTTAACAAACTGATAGGCAAATGGACGAAAGTGTGATTAAAGCATATGCGGGACCCCAGCGAGCTCCAGACTATGTGCATTGTGTCGGGGACCCTCGTGAATGATAAGACCCATCATTTAAATGCAAAAACCACCATTAAAAGTCACTTTTAGGGGGAAAAAACAGGCTCTGTCCATTTCGTTAACAAACTGATAGGCAAATGGACAAAAGTGTGATGAAAGCATATGCGGAACCCAGCGAGATCCAGACTATCTGCATTGTGTCGGGGACCCTCGTGAATGATAAGACCCATCATTTAAATGCAAAAACCACCATTAAAAGTCACTTTTAGGGGCGAAAAACAGCCTCTTTCCACTTTGTTAACAAACTGATAGGCAAATGGACAAAAGTGGGATTAAAGCATATGCGGGACCCCCGCGAGCTCCAGACTATGTGCATTGTTTCGGGGACCCTCCACAATGATAAGACCCATCATTTAAATGCAAAAACCACCATTAAAAGTCACTTTTAGGGGGAAAAAACAGGCTCTGTCCATTTCGTTAACAAACTGATAGGCAAATGGACAAAAGTGTGATTAAAGCATATGCGGGACCCCAGCGAGCTCCAGACTATGTGCATTGTGTCGGGGACCCTCGTGAATGATAAGACCCATCATTTAAATGTAAAAACCACCATTAGTACTTTTAGGGGGAAAAAACAGGCTCTGTCCATTTCGTTAACAAACTGATAGGCAAATGGACAAAAGTGTGATTAAAGCATATGCGGGACCCCAGCAAGCTCCAGACTATGTGCATTGTGTCGGGGACCCTCGTGAATGATAAGACCCATCATTTAAATGCAAAAACCACCATTAAAAGTCACTTTTAGGGGGGAAAAACAGGCTCTGTCCATTTCGTTAACAAACTGATAGGCAAATGGACAAAAGTGTGATTAAAGCATATGCGGGACCCCAGCGAGCTCCAGACTATGTGCATTGTGTCGGGGACCCTCGTGAATGATAAACCCATCATTTAAATGCAAAAACCACCATTAAAAGTCACTTTTAGGGGGGAAAAACAGGCTCTGTCCATTTCGTTAACAAACTGATAGGCAAATGGACAAAAGTGTGATTAAAGCATATGCGGGACCCCAGCGAGCTCCAGACTATGTGCATTGTGTCGGGGACCCTCGTGAATGATAAGACCCATCATTTAAATGCAAAAACCACCATTAAAAGTCACTTTTAGGGGGAAAAAACAGGCTCTGTCCATTTCGTTAACAAACTGATAGGCAAATGGACAAAAGTGTGATTAAAGCATATGCGGGACCCCAGCGAGCTCCAGACTATGTGCATTGTGTCGGGGACCCTCGTGAATGATAAGACCCATCATTTAAATGCAAAAACCACCATTAAAAGTCACTTTTAGGGGGGAAAAACAGGCTCTGTCCATTTCGTTAACAAACTGATAGGCAAATGGACAAAAGTGTGATTAAAGCATATGCGGGACCCCAGCGAGCTCCAGACTATGTGCATTGTGTCGGGGACCCTCGTGAATGATAAGACCCATCATTTAAATGCAAAAACCACCATTAAAAGTCACTTTTAGGGGGAAAAAACAGGCTCTGTCCATTTCGTTAACAAACTGATAGGCAAATGGACAAAAGTGTGATTAAAGCATATGCGGGACCCCAGCGAGCTCCAGACTATGTGCATTGTGTCGGGGACCCTCGTGAATGATAAGACCCATCATTTAAATGCAAAAACCACCATTAAAAGTCACTTTTAGGGGGAAAAAACAGGCTCTTTCCATTTCGTTAACAAACTGATAGGCAAATGGACAAGAGTGTGATTAAAGCATAGGCCTATGCGGGACCCCAGCGGGCTCCAGACTATGTGCATTGTGTCGGGGACCCTTGTGAATGATAAGACCCATCATTTAAATGCAAAAACCACCATTAAAAGTCACTTTTAGGGGGAAAAAACAGGCTCTGTCCATTTCGTTAACAAACTGATAGGCAAATGGACAAAAGTGTGATTAAAGCATATGCGGGACCCCAGCGAGCTCCAGACTATGTGCATTGTGTCGGGGACCCTCGTGAATGATAAGACCCATCATTTAAATGCAAAAATCACCATTAAAAGTCACTTTTAGGGTGAAAAAACAGGCTCTGTCCATTTCGTTAACAAACTGATAGGCAAATGGACAAAAGTGTGATTAAAGCATATGCGGGACCCCAGCGAGCTCCAGACTATGTGCATTGTGTCGGGGACCCTCGTGAATGATAAGACCCATCATTTAAATGCAAAAACCACCATTAAAAGTCACTTTTAGGGGAAAAAAACAGGCTCTGTCCATTTCGTTAACAAACTGATAGGCAAATGGACAAAAGTTTGATTAAAGCATATGCGGGACCCCAGCGAGCTCCAGACTATGTGCATTGTGTCGGGGACCCTCGTGAATTATAAGACCCATCATTTAAATGCAAAAACCACCATTAAAAGTCACTTTTAGGGGCGAAAAACAGCCTCTTTCCACTTTGTTAACAAACTGATAGGCAAATGGACAAAAGTGGGATTAAAGCATATGCGGGACCCCCGCGAGCTCCAGACTATGTGCATTGTGTCGGGGACCCTCCACAATGATAAGACCCATCATTTAAATGCAAAAACCACCATTAAAAGTCACTTTTAGGGGGAAAAAACAGGCTCTGTCCATTTCGTTAACAAACTGATAGGCAAATGGACAAAAGTGTGATTAAAGCATATGCGGGACCCCAGCGAGCTCCAGACTATGTGCATTGTGTCGGGGACCCTCGTGAATGATAAGACCCATCATTTAAATGCAAAAACCACCATTAAAAGTCACTTTTAGGGGGGGAAAACAGGCTCTGTCCATTTCGTTAACAAACTGATAGGCAAATGGACAAAAGTGTGATTAAAGCATATGCGGGACCCCAGCGAGCTCCAGACTATGTGCATTGTGTCGGGGACCCTCGTGAATGATAAGACCCATCATTTAAATGCAAAAACTACCATTAAAAGTCACTTTTAGGGGGGAAAAACAGGCTCTGTCCATTTCGTTAACAAACTGATAGGCAAATGGACAAAAGTGTGATTAAAGCATATGCGGGACCCCAGCGAGCTCCAGACTATGTGCATTGTGTCGGGGACCCTCGTGAATGATAAGACCCATCATTTAAATGCAAAAACCACCATTAAAAGTCACTTTTAGGGGGAAAAAACAGGCTCTGTCCATTTCGTTAACAAACTGATAGGCAAATGGACAAAAGTGTGATTAAAGCATATGCGGGACCCCAGCGAACTCCAGACTATGTGCATGGTGTCGGGGACCCTCTTGAATGATAAGACCCATCATTTAAATGCAAAAACCACCATTAAAAGTCACTTTTAAGGGGGGAAAACAGGCTCTGTCCATTTCGTTAACAAACTGATAGGCAAATGGACAAAAGTGTGATTAAAGCATATGCGGGACCCCAGCGAGCTCCAGACTATGTGCATTGTGTCGGGGACCCTCGTGAATGATAAGACCCATCATTTAAATGCAAAAACCACCATTAAAAGTCACTTTTAGGGGGGAAAAACAGGCTCTGTCCATTTCGTTAACAAACTGATAGGCAAATGGACAAAAGTGTGATTAAAGCATATGCGGGACCCCAGCGAGCTCCAGACTATGTGCATTGTGTCGGGGACCCTCGTGAATGATAAGACCCATCATTTAAATGCAAAAACCACCATTAAAAGTCACTTTTAGGGGGAAAAAACAGGCTCTGTCCATTTCGTTAACAAACTGATAGGCAAATGGACAAAAGTGTGATTAAAGCATATGCGGGACCCCAGCGAGCTCCAGACTATGTGCATTGTGTCGGGGACCCTCGTGAATGATAAGACCCATCATTTAAATGCAAAAACCACCATTAAAAGTCACTTTTAGGGGGAAAAAACAGGCTCTTTCCATTTCGTTAACAAACTGATAGGCAAATGGACAAGAGTGTGATTAAAGCATAGGCCTATGCGGGACCCCAGCGGGCTCCAGACTATGTGCATTGTGTCGGGGACCCTTGTGAATGATAAGACCCATCATTTAAATGCAAAAACCACCATTAAAAGTCACTTTTAGGGGGAAAAAACAGGCTCTGTCCATTTCGTTAACAAACTGATAGGCAAATGGACAAAAGTGTGATTAAAGCATATGCGGGACCCCAGCGAGCTCCAGACTATGTGCATTGTGTCGGGGACCCTCGTGAATGATAAGACCCATCATTTAAATGCAAAAATCACCATTAAAAGTCACTTTTAGGGTGAAAAAACAGGCTCTGTCCATTTCGTTAACAAACTGATAGGCAAATGGACAAAAGTGTGATTAAAGCATATGCGGGACCCCAGCGAGCTCCAGACTATGTGCATTGTGTCGGGGACCCTCGTGAATGATAAGACCCATCATTTAAATGCAAAAACCACCATTAAAAGTCACTTTTAGGGGAAAAAAACAGGCTCTGTCCATTTCGTTAACAAACTGATAGGCAAATGGACAAAAGTTTGATTAAAGCATATGCGGGACCCCAGCGAGCTCCAGACTATGTGCATTGTGTCGGGGACCCTCGTGAATTATAAGACCCATCATTTAAATGCAAAAACCACCATTAAAAGTCACTTTTAGGGGCGAAAAACAGCCTCTTTCCACTTTGTTAACAAACTGATAGGCAAATGGACAAAAGTGGGATTAAAGCATATGCGGGACCCCCGCGAGCTCCAGACTATGTGCATTGTGTCGGGGACCCTCCACAATGATAAGACCCATCATTTAAATGCAAAAACCACCATTAAAAGTCACTTTTAGGGGGAAAAAACAGGCTCTGTCCATTTCGTTAACAAACTGATAGGCAAATGGACAAAAGTGTGATTAAAGCATATGCGGGACCCCAGCGAGCTCCAGACTATGTGCATTGTGTCGGGGACCCTCGTGAATGATAAGACCCATCATTTAAATGCAAAAACCACCATTAAAAGTCACTTTTAGGGGGGGAAAACAGGCTCTGTCCATTTCGTTAACAAACTGATAGGCAAATGGACAAAAGTGTGATTAAAGCATATGCGGGACCCCAGCGAGCTCCAGACTATGTGCATTGTGTCGGGGACCCTCGTGAATGATAAGACCCATCATTTAAATGCAAAAACTACCATTAAAAGTCACTTTTAGGGGGGAAAAACAGGCTCTGTCCATTTCGTTAACAAACTGATAGGCAAATGGACAAAAGTGTGATTAAAGCATATGCGGGACCCCAGCGAGCTCCAGACTATGTGCATTGTGTCGGGGACCCTCGTGAATGATAAGACCCATCATTTAAATGCAAAAACCACCATTAAAAGTCACTTTTAGGGGGAAAAAACAGGCTCTGTCCATTTCGTTAACAAACTGATAGGCAAATGGACAAAAGTGTGATTAAAGCATATGCGGGACCCCAGCGAACTCCAGACTATGTGCATGGTGTCGGGGACCCTCTTGAATGATAAGACCCATCATTTAAATGCAAAAACCACCATTAAAAGTCACTTTTAAGGGGGGAAAACAGGCTCTGTCCATTTCGTTAACAAACTGATAGGCAAATGGACAAAAGTGTGATTAAAGCATATGCGGGACCCCAGCGAGCTCCAGACTATGTGCATTGTGTCGGGGACCCTCGTGAATGATAAGACCCATCATTTAAATGCAAAAACCACCATTAAAAGTCACTTTTAGGGGGAAAAAACAGGCTCTGTCCATTTCGTTAAAAAACTGATAGGCAAATGGACAAAAGTGTGATTAAAGCATATGCGGGACCCCAGCGAGCTCCAGACTATGTGCATTGTGTCGGGGACCCTCGTGAATGATAAGACCCATCATTTAAATGCAAAAACAACCATTAAAAGTCACTTTTAGGGGGAAAAAACAGGCTCTGTCCATTTCGTTAACAAACTGATAGGCAAATGGACAAAAGTGTGATTAAAGCATATGCGGGACCCCAGCGAGCTCCAGACTATGTGCATTGTGTCGGGGACCCTCGTGAATGATAAGACCCATCATTTAAATGCAAAAACCACCATTAAAAGTCACTTTTAGGGGGAAAAGACAGGCTCTGTCCATTTCGTTAACAAACTGATAGGCAAATGGACAAAAGTGTGATTAAAGCATATGCGGGACCCCAGCGAGCTCCAGACTATGTGCATTGTGTCGGGGACCCTCGTGAATGATAAGACCCATCATTTAAATGCAAAAACCACCATTAGCACTTTTAGGGGGAAAAAACAGGCTCTGTCCATTTCGTTAACAAACTGATAGGCAAATGGACAAAAGTGTGATTAAAGCATATGCGGGACCCCAGCAAGCTCCAGACTATGTGCATTGTGTCGGGGACCCTCGTGAATGATAAGACCCATCATTTAAATGCAAAAACCACCATTAAAAGTCACTTTTAGGGGGGAAAAACAGGCTCTGTCCATTTCGTTAACAAACTGATAGGCAAATGGACAAAAGTGTGATTAAAGCATATGCGGGACCCCAGCGAGCTCCAGACTATGTGCATTGTGTCGGGGACCCTCGTGAATGATAAGACCCATCATTTAAATGCAAAAACCACCATTAAAAGTCACTTTTAGGGGGAAAAACAGGCTCTGTCCATTTCGTTAACAAACTGATAGGCAAATGGACAAAAGTGTGATTAAAGCATATGCGGGACCCCAGCGAGCTCCAGACTATGTGCATTGTGTCGGGGACCCTCGTGAATGATAAGACCCATCATTTAAATGCAAAAACCACCATTAAAAGTCACTTTTAGGGGGAAAAAACAGGCTCTGTCCATTTCGTTAACAAACTGATAGGCAAATGGACAAAAGTGTGATTAAAGCATATGCGGGACCCCAGCGAGCTCCAGACTATGTGCATTGTGTCGGGGACCCTCGTGAATGATAAGACCCATCATTTAAATGCAAAAACCACCATTAAAAGTCACTTTTAGGGGGAAAAAACAGGCTCTGTCCATTTCGTTAACAAACTGATAGGCAAATGGACAAAAGTGTGATTAAAGCATATGCGGGACCCCAGCGAGCTCCAGACTATGTGCATTGTGTCGGGGACCCTCGTGAATGATAAGACCCATCATTTAAATGCAAAAACCACCATTAAAAGTCACTTTTAGGGGGGGAAAACAGGCTCTGTCCATTTCGTTAACAAACTGATAGGCAAATGGACAAAAGTGTGATTAAAGCATATGCGGGACCCCAGCGAGCTCCAGACTATGTGCATTGTGTCGGGGACCCTCGTGAATGATAAGACCCATCATTTAAATGCAAAAACCACCATTAAAAGTCACTTTTAGGGGGGAAAACAGGCTCTGTCCATTTCGTTAACAAACTGATAGGCAAATGGACAAAAGTGTGATTAAAGCATATGCGGGACCCCAGCGAGCTCCAGACTATGTGCATTGTGTCGGGGACCCTCGTGAATGATAAGACCCATCATTTAAATGCAAAAACCACCATTAAAAGTCACTTTTAGGGGCGAAAAACAGCCTCTTTCCACTTTGTTAACAAACTGATAGGCAAATGGACAAAAGTGGGATTAAAGCATATGCGGGACCCCCGCGAGCTCCAGACTATGTGCATTGTTTCGGGGACCCTCCACAATGATAAGACCCATCATTTAAATGCAAAAACCACCATTAAAAGTCACTTTTAGGGGGAAAAAACAGGCTCTGTCCATTTCGTTAACAAACTGATAGGCAAATGGACAAAAGTGTGATTAAAGCATATGCGGGACCCCAGCGAGCTCCAGACTATGTGCATTGTGTCGGGGACCCTCGTGAATGATAAGACCCATCATTTAAATGTAAAAACCACCATTAGCACTTTTAGGGGGAAAAAACAGGCTCTGTCCATTTCGTTAACAAACTGATAGGCAAATGGACAAAAGTGTGATTAAAGCATATGCGGGACCCCAGCAAGCTCCAGACTATGTGCATTGTGTCGGGGACCCTCGTGAATGATAAGACCCATCATTTAAATGCAAAAACCACCATTAAAAGTCACTTTTAGGGGGGAAAAACAGGCTCTGTCCATTTCGTTAACAAACTGATAGGCAAATGGACAAAAGTGTGATTAAAGCATATGCGGGACCCCAGCGAGCTCCAGACTATGTGCATTGTGTCGGGGACCCTCGTGAATGATAAGACCCATCATTTAAATGCAAAAACCACCATTAAAAGTCACTTTTAGGGGGAAAAAACAGGCTCTGTCCATTTCGTTAACAAACTGATAGGCAAATGGACAAAAGTGTGATTAAAGCATATGCGGGACCCCAGCGAGCTCCAGACTATGTGCATTGTGTCGGGGACCCTCGTGAATGATAAGACCCATCATTTAAATGCAAAAACCACCATTAAAAGTCACTTTTAGGGGGAAAAAACAGGCTCTGTCCATTTCGTTAACAAACTGATAGGCAAATGGACAAAAGTGTGATTAAAGCATATGCGGGACCCCAGCGAGCTCCAGACTATGTGCATTGTGTCGGGGACCCTCGTGAATGATAAGACCCATCATTTAAATGCAAAAACCACCATTAAAAGTCACTTTTAGGGGGAAAAACAGGCTCTGTCCATTTCGTTAACAAACTGATAGGCAAATGGACAAAAGTGTGATTAAAGCATATGCGGGACCCCAGCGAGCTCCAGACTATGTGCATTGTGTCGGGGACCCTCGTGAATGATAAGACCCATCATTTAAATGCAAAAACCACCATTAAAAGTCACTTTTAGGGGAAAAAACAGGCTCTGTCCATTTCGTTAACAAACTGATAGGCAAATGGACAAAAGTGTGATTAAAGCATATGCGGGACCCCAGCGAGCTCCAGACTATGTGCATTGTGTCGGGGACCCTCGTGAATGATAAGACCCATCATTTAAATGCAAAAACCACCATTAAAAGTCACTTTTAGGGGGAAAAAACAGGCTCTTTCCATTTCGTTAACAAACTGATAGGCAAATGGACAAAAGTGTGATTAAAGCATATGCGGGACCCCAGCGAGCTCCAGACTATGTGCATTGTGTCGGGGACCCTCGTGAATGATAAGACCCATCATTTAAATGCAAAAATCACCATTAAAAGTCACTTTTAGGGTGAAAAAACAGGCTCTGTCCATTTCGTTAACAAACTGATAGGCAAATGGACAAAAGTGTGATTAAAGCATATGCGGGACCCCAGCGAGCTCCAGACTATGTGCATTGTGTCGGGGACCCTCGTGAATGATAAGACCCATCATTTAAATGCAAAAACCACCATTAAAAGTCACTTTTAGGGGAAAAAAACAGGCTCTGTCCATTTCGTTAACAAACTGATAGGCAAATGGACAAAAGTTTGATTAAAGCATATGCGGGACCCCAGCGAGCTCCAGACTATGTGCATTGTGTCGGGGACCCTCGTGAATTATAAGACCCATCATTTAAATGCAAAAACCACCATTAAAAGTCACTTTTAGGGGCGAAAAACAGCCTCTTTCCACTTTGTTAACAAACTGATAGGCAAATGGACAAAAGTGGGATTAAAGCATATGCGGGACCCCCGCGAGCTCCAGACTATGTGCATTGTGTCGGGGACCCTCCACAATGATAAGACCCATCATTTAAATGCAAAAACCACCATTAAAAGTCACTTTTAGGGGGAAAAAACAGGCTCTGTCCATTTCGTTAACAAACTGATAGGCAAATGGACAAAAGTGTGATTAAAGCATATGCGGGACCCCAGCGAGCTCCAGACTATGTGCATTGTGTCGGGGACCCTCGTGAATGATAAGACCCATCATTTAAATGCAAAAACCACCATTAAAAGTCACTTTTAGGGGGAAAAACAGGCTCTGTCCATTTCGTTAACAAACTGATAGGCAAATGGACAAAAGTGTGATTAAAGCATATGCGGGACCCCAGCGAGCTCCAGACTATGTGCATTGTGTCGGGGACCCTCGTGAATGATAAGACCCATCATTTAAATGCAAAAACCACCATTAAAAGTCACTTTTAGGGGGAAAAAACAGGCTCTGTCCATTTCGTTAACAAACTGATAGGCAAATGGACAAAAGTGTGATTAAAGCATATGCGGGACCCCAACGAGCTCCAGACTATGTGCATTGTGTCGGGGACCCTCGTGAATGATAAGACCCATCATTTAAATGCAAAAACCACCATTAAAAGTCACTTTTAGGGGGGAAAAACAGGCTCTGTCCATTTCGTTAACAAACTGATAGGCAAATGGACAAAAGTGTGATTAAAGCATATGCGGGACCCCAGCGAGCTCCAGACTATGTGCATTGTGTCGGGGACCCTCGTGAATGATAAGACCCATCATTTAAATGCAAAAACCACCATTAAAAGTCACTTTTAGGGGGAAAAAACAGGCTCTGTCCATTTCGTTAACAAACTGATAGGCAAATGGACAAAAGTGTGATTAAAGCATATGCGGGACCCCAGCGAGCTCCAGACTATGTGCATTGTGTCGGGGACCCTCGTGATTGATAAGACCCATCATTTAAATGCAAAAACCACCATTAAAAGTCACTTTTAGGGGGGAAAAACAGGCTCTGTCCATTTCATTAACAAACTGATAGGCAAATGGACAAAAGTGTGATTAAAGCATATGCGGGACCCCAGCGAGCTCCAGACTATGTGCATTGTGTCGGGGACCCTCGTGAATGATAAGACCCATCATTTAAATGCAAAAACCACCATTAAAAGTCACTTTAGGGGGAAAAAGCAGGTTCTGTCCATTTCGTTAACAAACTGATAGGCAAATGGACAAAAGTGTGATTAAAGCATATGCGGGACCCCAGCGAGCTCCAGACTATGTGCATTGTGTCGGGGACCCTCGTGATTGATAAGACCCATCATTTAAATGCAAAAACCACCATTAAAAGTCACTTTTAGGGGGAAAAACAGGCTCTGTCCATTTCGTTAACAAACTGATAGGCAAATGGACAAAAGTGTGATTAAAGCATATGCGGGACCCCAGCGAGCTCCAGACTATGTGCATTGTGTCGGGGACCCTCGTGATTGATAAGACCCATCATTTAAATGCAAAAACCACCATTAAAAGTCACTTTTAGGGGGGAAAAACAGGCTCTGTCCATTTCGTTAACAAACTGATAGGCAAATGGACAAAAGTGTGATTAAAGCATATGCGGCCCAGCGAGCTCCAGACTATGTGCATTGTGTCGGGGACCCTCGTGAATGATAAGACCCATCATTTAAATGCAAAAACCACCATTAAAAGTCACTTTTAGGGGGAAAAAACAGGCTCTGTCCATTTCGTTAACACACTGATAGGCAAATGGACAAAAGTGTGATTAAAGCATATGCGGGACCCCAGCGAGCTCCAGACTATGTGCATTGTGTCGGGGACCCTCGTGAATGATAAGACCCATCATTTAAATGCAAAAACCACCATTAAAAGTCACTTTTAGGGGGAAAAAACAGGCTCTGTCCATTTCGTTAACAAACTGATAGGCAAATGGACAAAAGTGTGATTAAAGCATATGCGGGACCCCAGCGAGCTCCAGACTATGTGCATTGTGTCGGGGACCCTCGTGAATGATAAGACCCATCATTTAAATGCAAAAACCACCATTAAAAGTCACTCTTAGGGGGAAAAAAACGGCTCTGTCCATTTCGTTAACAAACTGATAGGCAAATGGACAAACGTGTGATTAAAGCATATGCGGGACCCCAGCGAGCTCCAGACTATGTGCATTGTGTTGAGGACCCTCGTGAATGATAAGACCCATCATTTAAATGCAAAAACCACCATTAAAAGTCATTTTTAGGGGGAAAAAACAGGCTCTGTCCATTTCGTTAACAAACTGATAGGCAAATGGACAAAAGTGTGATTAAAGCATATGCGGGACCCCAGCGAGCTCCAGACTATGTGCATTGTGTCGGGGACCCTCGTGAATGATAAGACCCATCATTTAAATGCAAAAACCACCATTAAAAGTCACTTTTAGGGGGAAAAAACAGGCTCTGTCCATTTCGTTAACAAACTGATAGGCAAATGGACGAAAGTGTGATTAAAGCATATGCGGGACCCCAGCGAGCTCCAGACTATGTGCATTGTGTCGGGGACCCTCGTGAATGATAAGACCCATCATTTAAATGCAAAAACCACCATTAAAAGTCACTTTTAGGGGGAAAAAACAGGCTCTGTCCATTTCGTTAACAAACTGATAGGCAAATGGACAAAAGTGTGATTAAAGCATATGCGGAACCCAGCGAGATCCAGACTATCTGCATTGTGTCGGGGACCCTCGTGAATGATAAGACCCATCATTTAAATGCAAAAACCACCATTAAAAGTCACTTTTAGGGGGACAAAACAGGCTCTGTCCATTTCGTTAACAAACTGATAGGCAAATGGACAAAAGTGTGATTAAAGCATATGCGGGACCCCAGCGAGCTCCAGACTATGTGCATTGTGTCGGGGACCCTCGTGAATGATAAGACCCATCATTTAAATGCAAAAACCACCATTAAAAGTCACTTTTAGGGGAAAAAACAGGCTCTGTCCATTTCGTTAACAAACTGATAGGCAAATGGACAAAAGTGTGATTAAGCATATGCGGGACCCCAGCGAGCTCCAGACTATGTGCATTGTGTCGGGGACCCTCGTGAATGACAAGACCCATCATTTAAATGCAAAAACCACCATTAAAAGTCACTTTTAGGGGGAAAAAACAGGCTCTGTCCATTTCGTTAACAAACTGATAGGCAAATGGACAAAAGTGCGATTAAAGCATATGCGGGACCCCAGCGAGCTCCAGACTATGTGCATTGTGTCGGGGACCCTCGTGAATGATAAGACCCATCATTTAAATGCAAAAACCACCATTAAAAGTCACTTTTAGGGGGAAAAAACAGGCTCTGTCCATTTCGTTAACAAACTGATAGGCAAATGGACAAAAGTGTGATTAAAGCATATGCGGGACCCCAGCGAGTTCCAGACTATGTGCATTGTGTCGGGGACCCTCGTGAATGATAAGACCCATCAATTAAATGCAAAAACCACCATTAAAAGTCACTTTTAGGGGGGAAAACAGGCTCTGTCCATTTCGTTAACAAACTGATAGGCAAATGGACAAAAGTGTGATTAAAGCATATGCGGGACCCCAGCGAGCTCCAGACTATGTGCATTGTGTCGGGGACCCTCGTGAATGATAAGACCCATCATTTAAATGCAAAAACCACCATTAAAAGTCACTTTTAGGGGGAAAAAACAGGCTCTGTCCATTTCGTTAACATACTGATAGGCAAATGGACAAAAGTGTGATTAAAGCATATGCGGGACCCCAGCGAGCTCCAGACTATGTGCATTGTGTCGGGGACCCTCGTGAATGATAAGAACCATCATTTAAATGCAAAAACCACCATTAAAAGTCACTTTTAGGGGGAAAAAACAGGCTTTGTCCATTTCGTTAACAAACTGATAGGCAAATGGACAAAAGTGTGATTAAAGCATATGCGGGACCCCAGCGAGCTCCAGACTATGTGCATTGTGTCGGGGACCCTCGTGAATGATAAGACCCATCATTTAAATGCAAAAACCACCATTAAAAGTCACTTTTAGGGGGAAAAAACAGGCTCTGTCCATTTCGTTAACAAACTGATAGGCAAATGGACCAAAGTGTGATTAAAGCATATGCGGGACCCCAGCGAGCTCCAGACTATGTGCATTGTGTCGGAGACCCTCGTGAATGATAAGACCCATCATTTAAATGCAAAAACCACCATTAAAAGTCACTTTTAGGGGGAAAAAACAGGCTCTGTCCATTTCGTTAACAAACTGATAGGCAAATGGACAAAAGTGTGATTAAAGCATATGCGGGACCCCAGCGAGCTCCAGACTATGTGCATTGTGTCGGGGACCCTCGTGAATGATAAGACCCATAATTTAAATGCAAAAACCACCATTAAAAGTCACTTTTAGGGGGAAAAAACAGGCTCTGTCCATTTCGTTAACATACTGATAGGCAAATGGACAAAAGTGTGATTAAAGCATATGCGGGACCCCAGCGAGCTCCAGACTATGTGCATTGTGTCGGGGACCCTCGTGAATGATAAGAACCATCATTTAAATGCAAAAACCACCATTAAAAGTCACTTTTAGGGGGAAAAAACAGGCTTTGTCCATTTCGTTAACAAACTGATAGGCAAATGGACAAAAGTGTGATTAAAGCATATGCGGGACCCCAGCGAGCTCCAGACTATGTGCATTGTGTCGGGGACCCTCGTGAATGATAAGACCCATCATTTAAATGCAAAAACCACCATTAAAAGTCACTTTTAGGGGGAAAAAACAGGCTCTGTCCATTTCGTTAACAAACTGATAGGCAAATGGACCAAAGTGTGATTAAAGCATATGCGGGACCCCAGCGAGCTCCAGACTATGTGCATTGTGTCGGAGACCCTCGTGAATGATAAGACCCATCATTTAAATGCAAAAACCACCATTAAAAGTCACTTTTAGGGGGAAAAAACAGGCTCTGTCCATTTCGTTAACAAACTGATAGGCAAATGGACAAAAGTGTGATTAAAGCATATGCGGGACCCCAGCGAGCTCCAGACTATGTGCATTGTGTCGGGGACCCTCGTGAATGATAAGACCCATAATTTAAATGCAAAAACCACCATTAAAAGTCACTTTTAGGGGGAAAAAACAGGCTCTGTCCATTTCGTTAACAAACTGATAGGCAAATGGACCAAAGTGTGATTAAAGCATATGCGGGACCCCAGCGAGCTCCAGACTATGTGCATTGTGTCGGAGACCCTCGTGAATGATAAGACCCATCATTTAAATGCAAAAACCACCATTAAAAGTCACTTTTAGGGGAAAAAACAGGCTCTGTCCATTTCGTTAACAAACTGATAGGCAAATGGACAAAAGTGTGATTAAAGCATATGCGGGACCCCAGCGAGCTCCAGACTATGTGCATTGTGTCGGGGACCCTCGTGAATGATAAGACCCATAATTTAAATGCAAAAACCACCATTAAAAGTCACTTTTAGGGGGGAAAAAAAGGCTCTGTCCATTTCGTTAACAAACTGATAGGCAAATGGACAAAAGTGTGATTAAAGCATATGCGGGACCCCAGCGAGCTCCAGACTATGTGCATTGTGTCGGGGACCCTCGTGAATGATAAGACCCATCATTTAAATGCAAAAACCACCATTAAAAGTCACTTTTAGGGGGAAAAAACAGGCTCTGTCCATTTCGTTAACAAACTGATAGGCATGGACAAAAGTGTGATTAAAGCATATGCGGGACCCCAGCGAGCTCCAGACTATGTGCATTGTGTCCGGGACCCTCGTGAATGATAAGACCCATCATTTAAATGCAAAAAACACCATTAAAAGTCACTTTTAGGGGGAAAAAACAGGCTCTGTCCATTTCGTTAACAAACTGATAGGCAAATGGACAAAAGGGGGAACACGGCCCAGCCGCTGCTCCACTGCTCCAGGCTGTGTGCATTGTGTCAGGGGGCCAGGTCAAATCACTCCATGCACACTGCCAGAACCAGAACCTCACGCCCCTGGTGACCTTAAAAGTGTTTGTCTTTGTTTGTTTTTGTATTCCACATAGACAGGCTGGGGTTCAGCACCACGCACAGAGCCTGCCCGCTACCTCCAGGGCACATCACCACATTTTACAAGCCAGGAAAGGTGCATGGATCCTGGGTAAACATTGATTAAGTGTTTTTAAATGTGTGGAACAGTGTTTTGTCACTTTCAAAACTCTCCTGTCATTGACCGGAGAATTTGGGTCGATGTTGTATTCAATCTGGCCATTAATATTCCAGTGAGACGAAGTACGTACATTGACCGGAGTGATCCCATGTTAATTTTGTCCAAAAACCGGAACATTCCCTACCCCTCCTTTCGAGTACCTTAGAGTAAACTTTCCCGGGGAGGCTGAGTAGTGTGATGCCTCTGTAATTGGCACACACCCTCTGATCCCCCTTTTTAAAAAGGGGAACCACCACCCCAGTCTGCCACTCCTTCGGTACTGTTTCCGACTTCCACGCAACGTTGAGGAGACGTGTCAACCATGACAGTCCCTCAACACCCAGAGCCTTCAGCATTTCTGGGCGGATCTCATCCACCCCCGGGGCTTTGCCACTGTGAAGTTGTTTGACGACCTCAGTGACCTGCCCCCGGGAGATTGGTGTCGATCCCCCGTCATACTCCAGCTCTGCCTCTAACATAGAGGGCGGAGTTGTCGGGTTCAGGAGTTCCTCAAATTGCTCCTTCCACCGCCCTAATACTCCATCAGTTGAGGTCAACAACGTCCCATCCTTACTGTACACAGCTTGGATGGTTCCCTGCTTCCCCCTCCTGAGGTGTCGGACAGTTTTCCAGAACAACTTTGGTGCCGCCCGAAAGTCTTTTTCCATGTCTTCTCCGAACTTCTCCCACACCCGCTGCTTTGCCTCGGCCACGGCTGAGGCTGCTGCCCTTCGGGCCTGTCGGTACCTTGCAACTGCCTCAGGAGTCCCCCGGGATAACAAATCCCTGAAGGCCTCCTTCTTCAGTCGGACGGCTTCCCTGACCACCGGTGTCCACCAGGATGTTCGAGGGTTGCCGCCCCTTGAGGCACCTAGGACCTTGAGACCACAGCTCCCCGCCGCGGCTTCGGCAATAGAGGCTTTGAACACCGACCACTCTGGTTCAATGTCCCCAACCTCCACAGGAATGCCCGAAAAGCTCCGCCGGAGGTGTGAGTTGAAGGCCTCCTGAACTTGGGCCTCCTCCAGACGTTCCCAGTTCACCCGAACTACACGTTTGGGCTTACGAGGTCTATCCAGAGACTTCCCCCGCTACTCGACCCAACTCACCACCAGATGGTGATCAGTTGACAACTCCGCCCCTCTCTTTACCCGAGTGTCCAAAACATACGGCCTCAGGTCCGATGATACGATAACGAAATCGATCATGGACCTTCTGCCTAGGGTGCTCTGGTACCACGTATACTTATGAGCATCCTTATGTTCGAACATGGTGTTTGTTATGGCCAATCCATGACTAGCACAGAAGTCCAGTAACAAACCACCACTCCGGTTCAGATCAGGGGGGCAATCACTCCCCACCAAGTGTCTCCATCATTGCCCACATGTGCGTTGAAGTCTCCCAGCAAGATTAAAGAGTCCCCTTCAGGAGCCCCATACAGGACTCTTTCCAGGGTCTCCAAGAAGGCCGTATACTCTGAACTGCTGTTGGGTGCATAAGCACACACAACAGTCAGAGTTTTCCCCCCCATAACCCGCAGGCGTAGGGAGGCAACCCTCTCATCCACTGGGGTAGACTCCAACAACGAAGCACCCAACCGGGGACTTGTGAGTATCCCCACACCCGCCCGGCGCCTCACACCTTGAGCAACTCCGGAGAAGAATAGAGTCCAACCCCTATCCAGAAGTAAGGTTCCAGAGCCGACGCTGTGCGTAGAGGTGAGCCCAACCAGATCCAACTGGTAACGCTCCACCTCCCGCACAAGCTCCGACTCCTTCCCCCCCAGAGAGATGACGTTCCACGTCCCCAAAGCCAGCTTCTGTCGCCCAGGTCTGGTCCGTCGAGACCCTCTGCCTTCACTGCCACCCTTCTGGCAGCGCACCCGACCCCATCGCTGTTTCCCGTAGGTGGTGGGCCCGCGGGACGGAGAAGCGGAGGTGTTGCCCACGTCGCCTTTTCGGGCTGTGCCCGGCCGGGCTCCGTGGCAAGCCCGGCCACCAGACGCTCGCCGACGAGTCCTCCTTCTGGGCCTGGCTCCAGAAGGGGACCCCAGGCTTCCTCCGGGCCGGGTATCCTCACTTCGTGTGTCGTCTTTCATGAGGTCTTGTGAACCAATCTTAGTCTGGCCCCTTGCCTGAGACCAATTTGCCATGGGAGACCCTACAAGGAACACAAGGTTCCAGACAACACAGCCCCCAGGTTCATCAGGGCACACAAACCTCTCTACCACGGTAAGGTGCTGGTTCTTCAGAGAGGATATAATATATATTGAATATAATCAAACAATATAAAAAAAATATATATATATATATATATATATATATATATATATATAAAATACAATTGCCTTACGCTTTTCCTTAACCCTCTGGAGCAGTGGTTCCCAACCTGGGGGTCGCGACCCCCTTGGGGGGTCGCCAAAGATCGCAGGGGGGGCGCCAGACCTCAGATGATTTGAGGCCTAATATCATATTTAGAATTTAAAAAATGTACATATCATTTTTTTTTTACATATCATTTTTTTTACATATTGTAACGCAATACGTGATTGGCGCAAAAAAGCCTTGTCTACATTACAATAAAATATAGAAATTAATTGTTTAACTAAAATTAAAATTCAAAAAATTCATCTGATACTCCTCCGATTGGCGCCAACATTGACGTTACTGTGTCAGCTTTCATAATAATAACAGTTTGCTGCGCTTGCTAGCTAGCGACCGACTTCATAAGGTGAATATTTTTGTCTAAAAATTTCTGAAAAACGTAAAGGAGATGACAGCTCATCTGCAATCAAAAAGAAAATGAGGACCTACCTAGAAAGCTATCATAACTTCGGTTTCATGGAGGGAACGGACAAAACCCGCCCAGAGTGTGTGATATGCAGAGAGAAGCTAGCCAACGAAAGCATGAAACCCAGCAAAATGAAGAGACACCAACAGACCATGCACCCAGAAACAGTCGGGCGTGATCGGGACTTTTTCATAAAGAAACAACACCTTGCAAAGGCAAACAAGCCAATGGATATTAGAACAGCGTTTGTTAGGGCTGGCAGCGAGGCCTCTTTTGGATGTGCACTTTTAATAGCAAAGGCAAAGAAACCGCACAACATTGGCGAGCAGCTCATCAAGCCAGCCTGCATTAAGATGGCTGAGAAACTGTGCGGCCCGCAGGTCGCGGAGAAGCTAAAAACTGTACCACTGTCAAACAATACGGTGAAAGACAGAATTGAGAAGATGGCAAGTAACTGCGAGCTGCAGCTGCTCGAAAAGCTTGTAAAGGGGCCATTTGCCATACAACTTGATGAAACCACAACTGTAGCAGACGAGGCTGTGCTGATCGTTTATGTGCAATATATCGATGGGGAAGATTTGAAGTAGGACATTCTTATGTCAGTCAACCTTACCAATACCACCCGGGGTGAGGACATTTTTACTGCAGTGGATTCTTTCCTCTCATCCCACAAGCTTTCCTATGAGAATTTAGTTGCATGTTGCACAGACGGAGCTGCCTCAATGATGGGGAAAAACAAGGGATTTAACAGTCGCTTGAAAGAAAAGGCCCCACACTGCACAATATTTCACTGTGTGATACATTGCCAGGTCCTGGCCAGCAAGAAACTGTCAGAAGACCTCAGCGAAACACTCTCAACTGTTATTAAAATTGTCAATTTCATCAAAGGTCGCCCCACCAACAAGCGTCTATTCGCAGACTTGTGCGAGGATGAAGCGCACCAAACCCTCCTCCTGCACACCGAGGTGCGCTGGCTCTCACGCGGCCGAGTGCTGGCACGCTTTGTAGAACTGAAGGAAAAAATTGAAGAGTTTCTACAAACTCGTAACCGCGCACTGTCAGAGCAAGTGACTGAGTCATTCTGGATTAAAACAGCATACCTGGCCGACATCTTCAGTCTCTACAATGAAAGAAACAAGCGTCTGCAAGGCGTGGAGTCCAACATTCTCCAATTATGCATTTATGCGCAAACTGAAGTACAGGGTCGGGAAAATGGAGAGGGGGGAGCTGCAACAGTTTCCACTACTGCTGAAACAATCCCAAAACAATCCTGAAACGGATCCTGTGTCTGTACGTCGCGAGTTCATCCGCCATATGAACGCACTGCAAACGGAAATGCAATCACGGTTCGCTGACCAGTAGCGTGGCGTGGGAAAAAAATTAGGGGAAGCCAATAATACGTCCTTTCTTTTGGGGTGGGAGGGGTGTGGTGGTCAATGTAATAACGTAACCAGATGAGTGATTACAGCGCCCGGCAGAGGCGCGGGAAGGTATTTTGAGTGGGGGTGCTGGACTCCAGTGAACACTATTACGGGCACTATAGAGCACGCACAAAAAAACTCCCCACACGCACACACACAGTAAACCCGCGACTGTTACAATGAAGGCTCGATCATCAGCTCACGGCATATAGGCAGGGGTAAAGTGCTATTTTTTACGAGTGGGGAGCGGACCTCACCTTCTCTAGGGGGGTCCGGGGGGATGCTCCCCCGGGAAGATTTTTTTAAAATATTGAAGTTAAAAGCATCAATCTGGTGCACTTTGAGAGCAACATTAAGAGATCTATGGATACATCTCTCAACACCCAGATGAAACACAACTGTAAGCAGATGTTCTTTTTCTTTATGGATATTTTACAAATCACTCCCCTTTCAAACTGTATTCTTGTTTTACTGCCATATAGTATTTCATAACTGTTTTTCCTTTATTCTCTTAATTTTTTTATAACTATAATGATCATATGAAGGTGTGCCGCTGAAATAATCTTTTGAATAATTTTTTACCAAACCGTTTGAGACCCAGTGAGATAACTTAGACTATAGTTAACTAAACACTCAGAGAGTCCGTTAGCTCACCTGAGCCTCTCAGTCTGAGAGGAGGACTCTCCTCCAGCTTGTTGTGGAACAAACAGCTCCGTATGTCCGTTAGTGCAGTTAGCTAACCAGATGCTAACAACACGGTCCCTGCTGCTGGCACCGGTCCCTATCTCTCTCCCCCTCTCTCACACACACTAAATGCGCTATTTCCGCACACACACAGAGCCGCGAGCTTCAATGACACAAGCACACTTTTATTTCCATGCAACTCTCTGATTGGTCTGGTGTCTTGCCTCTGTTGCATTCACTGAACACGGGAAATTACATTCCTGCCGTCCTTTCTAGTGTCTTGATGAGGTTCACGTAAAGCACGGTTAATGTATTATATTATTGAGGTAGAATTGTCCGGGGCTCCAGAAAAAACATTCGGGGCAGGCCAAAATATCATTTTACCAACAATGTGGAATTTATTGCCTAAATATTACACAGATTATGCACAGCGGGAGCAGCAATAACCGTCAAATAATAATTCAGACAGGGAAGCTACGCACCCCCTGCCTGCCGCTAGGGGGTGCTGCATCGCCCTAAGCACCCCCCTTCCCGCGCCCATGGCGCCCGGTATCATTTTACACACATTTGTATCATACAGATGCAGGACTTACACACGCCTGTTATCTGACCGACAGGTCCGCACGCACTCTCCAGCCGAAACTCTAATAAACATTCATTCACAAACTAAATCAGGAGACCTTTAACATTTTACGTCCGGTTCGCTCCTTTGTTCCTCGCTGTACACAGCTCCAGTTTGGGCATTGGCCTGTCATCAGATTGTATTTGTTGTTGCTGCTGCAGCAGAAGTTTAGTCCAATTATTTTTGATTAAATACTCCAAATCTCCACCCTCCATAATTGCACTTGCTTCAGTTTCTTGCTTCTTTCTAACGGCGGTGAGAGTGGTGCAGTGGCTCTATCTATCTTCTATCGATTAGATTTATGATTCGAAAATTATAAAAGTAGGGTAGAGATGTGGATATTATCCGACTGAACAAAACGTGCCATTACCTAACAGGTTCGTTTTCCACTGACCTTTTTTCGAGCTATTTTCCAAAATCCTGTGGAGAAATCTCATTGCTATTTTGTCGAGGGAAACCGGGCGCAGCTTACTTCCGCTTTTTGGGACGCGTCACTGCACCACTAAATTGATGCGATTTGATTGGATTGTGATGCAAGGGAAGCCAGCCGCCTCTGGCTTCCCTTGGCATGGCCCTGACCAATCACAGGTTGGCAGGGGCATGACGTGAGCCTCATCTGATTGGTCAATCCCTCAATTTTTTTTCACCAAGGGAAACAAATTTCGGCTGGCCTCCTCTCGCAACAGAGAGTGCAATCTACTGTTTCACCATAACATCTAGAGGGGTGCTGTTTCACTCTTTGTAAAATACTCAATGAGAATGGGGGAGAGACGGGCCGGCAGCAACACACAACAAAGAATTTCCGAAACTAAACGAAGTGTTTTTATTTATTTATTAAAATTATAATTACAATCCGAAAAAACAGGGGAAGCCTGGCTTCCCTTGGCCTCCAGGAGAAAACGCCACTGTCGCTGACATAGACGAGTATGTCTCCAAGGAATTGTGGGTTTTAGATCCCTTTATTGCAAAATGTTGAGGATGTGGAATACCTGAATTGCGAAGATGAGCTCACCGACATCCAAGCTGACTCGCTGTCAAAGATATACTTCCAGGAAAAAGGATTTAAAAAGTTTGGGATTCTCAAAGGACCAAGCCTCGCTCCAAAGATCACACTGCATGCCACGACCAGGATTATACTCCCATTCAGTACGACATATCTATCAGAAACAGCCTTCAGCGCACTTGTTGTCATCAAAACAAAAGCATGCAACACACTGGACGTTCACAACGACTTTAGACTGGCTGTCACTCACATTACACCAGACATTCCATCCCTGGCTGCGGGCGTGCAAGCCCAAGGTTCACATTAATGAACCTACTTGAACCTCGTCTTCTCTCTGCTACCTGTTCCATGGCAGACAAGCATTTGATTTACCTGCTTAATATGCCAGTTTTTCATTTTTGTTTTATATAGGCCTATGCAACCATATTACCATTTATTTATTAGAAATAGTATATTCTTTTGAAGTGTCCTGTTCTTCGACATTTGAAATAAATATGATGCTGTAGTGCCGAGAGATAGGGAGTCAGAGGCGGTGCATCGAAGGTGCAAAGTTGTCTTTAATAGAGAGCTGCAAAGGACATGTTGTCGGGTTGCAGCCCGGGACGACAAGAGGAAGAGCCAGGAGGGCACACAATATATATAAGGAACACACAACAGGTCCGTGTGGAAACAAAACCCCAATTGTAGTTCCATGTGTGAATTATGAACCAGTGTATCAATACGTGGTCACCACACAAGCCCCCACAGAATTCAAATATGGCAAAATAAATCCTCGCGTCCGTGGAGGAAGCACCACAGGGGCCGAGGAGGGCGGGGTCGCAATTGAGGAACGGGCCATGGAACGGGCCGACGAAAGGAGGCCGCATGAGAGGGTAGGGACCCTAACGAGGGCGAGGGCACCCCCACCGGGGGCGGGCCGGAACGGGCCGTTGTAAGGGGGCTGCAGTAGGTGTCGTGGCGAACCCAGCAGGAAAAAGCGCTGCCCGGCCGCAGGCGAAGGCACGGCGGCGGCGGGCATGAAACCTCCGGAAGGACGGAGCGGAATCCCAGGAAGGCAGGAGCAGTCACCCCGGGAGGAAGGAGCCGTGGACAGGGGAGAAGCCAGACGGAGCGCCGTCCGAAGCTGCCGTCGAGGCCAACCGTGAGCCGCGGTAAGAGGAGAGGCCAGGCAGGGTCCCGGAGCGCGCCACCCACGGGCCAATGAAGGCATGGGCGACGTCCGAAACCGCCGAGGCGAAGGAAGAGGCTAGGCAGGGTCCCGGAGCGTGCCATCCACGGGCCAATAAAGGCATGGGCGACGTCCGAAACCGCCGAGGCGAGACGGGGTCCAGAAGCGTGCCACCCAGGCGCCGATGAGAGCGCGGGTGGCGTCAGAAGCCGCCGTCGAGGTGATGAAACGGCGAGAGGGTCCACACGAGGCCGACCAGACATGGTCGAACCTCCTCTCAGGCACCAGAAAAAGCTAAAAAAGGGCCGTACTGTCCACGGTCCAAAAAAGGTAGGTGAAATCGTGAGAGGATCCACACGAGGCCGACCAGACATGGTCGAACCTCCTCTAAGGCACCAGGGGAAAAAAAAAAAAAAAAAAAACTCAAAAGGTCGATAGCCGTTAGCAGCTAGCCGTTAGCCGCTAGCTGGCAGCCGTCGGTAGCCGCTAGCCGTAGCCGTTAGCTAACGAGGTTAGCTGCTAGTCGTCGAAGGCTAGCGCAGCCTGGACGTGCAGCCGCACGAGCAGAAGAAAACAGCCCCAGGAGGTAGCAATCGGGTTCATCCCTACCCAGCGGGTCGTGCATCGTCTCCCTGTTGGTTGGAAGACCGATGCGGGAATGGCGAGCAACGTCCCCAGCCATTCTGCGAGGCGTGCACCGAGCCTCAGTCCGCGTGCCGGTGGCAGCAACGGACGATTCCAAAAATCCCCGGCATTTCGAGAAAGAAACCTGAGTTTCCTTTGCCGTGTTCGGGTCCGTCTCGGAAACTTCTGCGAGACTTATATGTCAGGGTCACCAATGTAGTGCCGAGAGATAGGGAGTCAGAGGCGGTGCATCGAAGGTGCAAAGTTGTCTTTAATAGAGAGCTGCAAAGGACATGTTGTCGGGTCGCAGCCCGGGACGACAAGAGGAAGAGCCAGGAGGGCACACAATATATATAAGGAACACACAACAGGTCCGTGTGGAAACAAAACCCCAATTGTAGTTCCATGTGTGAATTATGAACCAGTGTATCAATATGTGGTCACCACAATGCATACATTTGCAAGTTAGTAGCTAATAAAAGCATACAAAGACAGAAATGTATCATTTTTTCTTTAATATAAATGTTTCTTCTGCGCGTAAAGTGTCGGTTTCAGTTGGATTATTTGTCACAGTTGCTCCGATCAGATCGGTCTCCTCGATTTTGTAGATTATTTACGATTTTTTAATCCACATAAACACATCGCCAAAATCCGGTTTACTTTGAGCATGTGTTTTAAACAGTTGAATCCCTTTGTGAATTGTTTCCACTTGCGCCGTCCTTTAATTTCTTGATACAGCGGGCATCCAAATTCATTCATCCTGAGTCCAATAACCATCAAAGTCACTCCAATAGTGCTCCTTAATTACGCTTTCATCCTCCTTTAAGGAAATACTTCACATTCATCCAGTTTGTGACAGTAGTTGTAGCATTTTTGAGACTTTTAAACTTTAATTACCGCTGTTGCCGTGTGTGTGTGTGTGTGTGTGTGTGTGTGTGTGTGTGTGTGTGTGTGTGTGTGTGTGTGTGTGTGTGTGTGTGTGTGTGTGTGTGTGTGTGTGTGTGTGTGTGTGTGTGTGTGTGTGTGTGTGTGTGTGTGTGTGTGTGTGTGTGTGTGTGTGACCGCTGTTACCAGGGGCACGGCTGTCACTACCCGATCTGCCCCCCTGCCCGATCTGTACTGCGCATGTGCGAGATGGTCCGCCATACTGGACAACTACATACGGCAACTGTAATAGGACACTTCACACAGTGGCGTTTGGCAAAGCAGAAAAAGAACACACAAAAACCGGGAGAGATGAGTTATTGTTGTGACAACGTGACTTCACTATTATTTAACAACTCTTTTTATTGGGTTCTTTTATTTGGGGTTAAGTACATTGTCAGAATAAGTGAGACATAGATTTAACTTCTGTTAGACAGCTATATGCCATACATTTTTGCATACATTCACAGAAAATATTTATTCAGTATGATAACTGCCAAACAGAAGTTAAATCCATTTTCTTTTTGTGCTTTACCAAACGCCACTGTGTCAAGTGTCCTAGTTGGGTTGCCGTACGGAGTTGTCCAGTATGGCAGACCATCTCGCACATGCACAGTACAGATCGGGCAGGGGGGCAGATCGGCAAAAGCAATAATTAAAGTTTCGAAGTTTTGGGGGGTCGCAAATTCCAACAGGAGTCATTTGGGGGGGCCCTGGGTGAAAAAGGTTGGGAACCCCTGCTCTGGAGTATAAGGATATTTTCTCGATATGTAGTCGTCTCCTTAAATCACCTTTTTAAATGTAGTTCTTATAACATGGCACCCCATATGTTACTTATCAAAAATATTCAGGACACACTCTGGTCTTGCTAGAGATGCAAGTCACTCACCTTAGAGCACTGTCTTATGAGATACTTAGCTGAAAATGAGAAATCCGATTTTTGGAAAACCTCAAAACTCTATCTATTTTTTGGGACGTTTTAGATTTGGTTTACAAAAGTAGTGAAATAATATGAATTACACTATAGGCCTATATAGATTAAATGAAATGTTATTCATGTGTAAAATAGTTCCATCCCTCTGCTTTCACCACAGAAAAGTTACATCAGGACCGATTCATGACTTCATATTCCATACCAAGGTTCATGTGATGTGTACAAATACAAATTGAGCATTATAACTTTTTTTTTCAACCAACAATTTATGTTAACATAAGAAACTATAAAATCTCAATATTTACAATATCAGAACTTTTTCAACCAACTATTCATTATAAATATAAAGACAGGGGGAGCAGTGTCATGGTCTTTGTCTGTCTTCCAGGACAGGGGGTCTGGCTGCTGTGATGGTGCATGGGCTGCTGGTGGCTGTGTCGGAGGGAGGTAGGTGTGATTGTCCCAGGTTGATGCTGGTGGCCGTGTGGGAGGTACGTCTGCTAGGCGAGGCTTCTTTGCTGGCTGGGTTGATCGTGATGGCTGTGATGGAGGCCTTTGTACCGAGGTCTATCTTAATCTTGTGGCAGATGGAGGCCACTGTAGTGATGATGGTCCTCTGGTCCTTGGTGGTGATGGCTCTGGTGAAGGCCCTTGAGCCATGGTAGATCTTGACCTGGGGGCAGGGACAAATGGAGGTTATTTTGCTGCTAGGCCCAGGCAGCTGTGAAATCTGAACAAAAATATAGGACAATAATTACTAAGTTTGTTAAAATAAAGTTCAAGTGGAATGTTTCTCAAGCACAAATAACAATGCACAACTCAAAATAAAATTCTCTCTCTCTCGAGGAGGAGAGTGTGAGAGATAGAAAGAGAGACGTTGTTAGTATTTGGTGCTAGCTCGGAGCTAACGGAGATTAGAAGCTGTTTCAACAATAAGGAGAGGGAGAGCTCTCTCCTCTGGGACTGAGAGATAACGTCAGCTCAGGGAGGTAAAGGACTATTAGATTGTAAACTTTAGTCTAAGTTATCTCAGTGGGTCTCAAACGGTTTGGTCATCTTTGTAAACAAATATTTCCATCCATGTAATATTAGTTGTATATAAAATGAGTTAATAAATCATTCCACTGTGTGCAATAGGTCAGTAAGAAATAAAAAAACACAGTTTGAAAGGGGAGTAATTAGTAAAATATGCATAAATAAAAAGAAAGAATGCAGACTAGGTAAGATAAAGATAGGAGAGAGGAGTTGAGCAAATGTGTGTTATTGCTTGTGAGCATATTCTAATGGATTTTTGTTGATTGAAATATATACTAGTACCTAGGGCTGGGCGATATGGTCTCTAAATGATATCGCGATATTTACTGACTGTATCGCGATATACGATATATATCGCGATATTCTGAAATGTCCTCTAAAACACATACATTTTTTTTATTTAACCCCTTGATGTTTACATTCACGCCAATATGATGATTCTAGGAGTCCCTGCAACATGTCTGCATTAAAAAAATCGACTAATAATGAAGAAAATTAACACATTTGTTGCAATAGTAATTTATGCACTAACTACATTACTACTTGTACTACAACATTTGAATCATCAGTTCTTACTCATTTTCCTCAATTGTTCATATTTGGTTTATTAAAATAATGATATTGTGGTCATTGTTCAAAAATGTCTGCTATTATTATGAGTAGTATTATTATTATTAGTATAATGCGCTTTCTGTCTTCCTGTCATTATCAGGAGTTAGACATGTAATGGCTATGTATTAGATTAGAACCTTCATTCTCCTAAACTGCTGGGACATTTCCCGAAAGCCAATACCTTTTATATTTTCTACTCTTCACTTACTTGTCAGCATAGGTCGGCATTGATGTACAGAGCCGACAGAAGACCTTGTTTATATTGGCATCATATTGAGAGGTGCAGTGACGCGTCATAAAACCAGCAAGTAAGCTGCTGGTTCCCTCGACAAAAAGCAATGGGATTTCTCCATAGGGTTTTGGAAAATAGCTGGAAATAAGGTCTGTGGAAAACAAACCTGTTTGATAAATGTACGTTTTGTTCAGCCGGATAATATCCACATGTCTACCCTACTTTTATAATTTTCGAATCATAAATCTAATCGATAGATTATAAAATGGTTTTAGGACGCGTCACTGCACCACTAGAAGCCAACTCCATCGATCAAGCTGGCTGAAACTTTCTCTCCCTCTTCTTCTCATGCTACCTGTCACTCTCCTTTAACTCCTCCGGTGACTTTCTTTTATTTGAAGATAGTTTTTTGCCCGGCGCTCACGGGCAAACGGGAGCCTGCTCTCGCTGGCTCCGCAGTAAACAGCTGTTTGCTTTTCACCCAACAACGACAACCGCCTCACGAAACGCTATGTTGTAGCGTTAATAAACGAAACAATTTAACAACATTGCTTGTCAAAATACCTATACCACAGGACAATTTAATTTTTTTTAAGCAATATCTTTAGTGGCCCGAGCGGGCAATTGGAAAGTACGTTATGCTGGCCCGGGGTGTCTAAATAGTGCTTCCGACCCAGCGGGCCATTTATAATGTCGAGCCCTGCTCTCTGTCACTGTGCATGTGTGTAATGTTTGTGTGCAAGTTAGACGGGGCCTGCGTGTGTTACTGTTAAATATGTTCTTTATTCTCGCGTCCAGGAGAGAAGCTTTAAAATGAGACTAAATGGAGTCTCTGAAAAGATTCAAATGGGATACTTTAATTAAAAAAGGCGCGGTAGTGTTACAGACAGAATATTGTTCCGGCAGAAAACAGCTGTGATCTGGCTCTCCTGAGCAAGAAGAGAAGAGAATGGATCTCTCCTCCGGTGCTGTATATCCTCTGCTGGCTCCTCCCCGCCAGCCGGCTCACCTCGTCTCCAATGTCCGTTATTGCATTTAAACAGACGATAGGTTCTTTTCACATTCAATATATGCTTAACACGCCGTTTCTCCTCATATTCTCTTTCATCACTTTTCATTTAACACATTCTAAACGCTGTAATCAATACTCTAAACAATACTTCTCGGCTCGTTTGGTTTCCGGTCATTCCGGATGTTGTCACATGCTACTCTCGTCTGTAAACAATAATGTATTCAAATAAACTGTACTTTCATTTAATATTCAACATGGTAGTATCTCGACATCTATCGTTGTAGTGTTAAATCAGTAGGTTTCGGTTTTCACCACACCACGTCATTTCGCTTCTCAATTCACCTCTTTAGGAATTCGTATATTAGCCACATGCTAAATGCTAACCGTAGATGAAGGATTTTCAGAATAAAAGCTTAACTGCTTGTGCACAAGAATTTCTGGTTTTTCAGTATAAAAGAGCGTTTAAACTGACGGTATGTTTAAGCTACATTATACCATCAAAACATTGATTTTAATTTCTAACAGTCCCTCCTTACACACCTAAAAGTTGTGTATAATACTGAAATCAATGAGTTCTTCATCTGAACTTTGCATATTACATATCTCATATTAACAAACATACAATCAAATGGAATGGTTTTACAGCCGGCTTTACAAAAATACAAAATAAATTCTTGTCTGTGTTCAAACATAAAAGTTTTCCCTTGTGCATAACTTCTAGTGTTTACATTCAATATCATTCTTCAAAATAGCAGCAATGGCTTGGTATCAGAACATTTCTTCGTCCCTCCTTTCACAGAAACCGTTCTCATACCACGCTCAGTGTTAAGGCACTTGTTTTTACAAAGTGAAAAGAAACAAACCATTTTAAAATAGCAATGATTTTTACAACATGAGATCCACCATATTAGAATAGTATAAAGTAATAAAGAATAAAATAAAATATATTGGATTGGCAAAGTAAATTGAAAAATAAAAATAAACTATCTTGGAATAGTGTAAAGTAAATTGAAATGGATTCTCATCTCCGAACATCCATATCATTTAAACTAACTCATCATTGTCATCCACATCTGTATACGGGGTGGGTCGTCTTGTTCTGCTAGCATTTGTAACTGTCTCCTCCTGAGAAATGTACCCTCCCTCCTTTCATACCATTTAAGGTATGAAAGTAATATGTTCTCTAGAAGGGGCCGTTGTACGTTCTACTCTGGGGTACGGCATTGTAGACAGTCATTTCTGGAGAAGATTTTGGTCAGTTACAACAGTTGTAGAGTTTCATCACTTAAAAGTTCCTACTCAGTACCTTTGGGTGGTCTGTTCTAATGCAGTGATAAAGTCCCTGAAATGGTGTGAAAACTTGTGGAATATCAATAACTCATTATACTAATTTATTTTCAATTCTGGTCTACTTAAATAGCTATGCTAACCCCTTTTACAGTGTGTGGAACCTTGGGTGCCCGAGCATGTGATAATTACTCCCTCATTTAACAAGGATTTTAAAAACAGAAGTCATTTCATTAATGGTTTGTAGTTTAATTCAGGAATTTACATTAATGGCAGATATGTTTCTCCTTTAAATAACATCTCTAAATGTCAGGTCATCTGGTGAATGGATGACCTTTAGGAGCTGGTGGCGCTTGTCTTTTAAAACTCATACTCTGGTGCCGTGCGCTCCCTCTGAAGCTGCAAGTAAGATTTAAAACATCTGCAGGGTGGGTTGAGCGACCCCTTCTCCCTAAACGATGTTTGTTGTAACAAATATGCACCATCACAATGAGTGCTCCAAGGCCCTGCATGTATTGCTCCCAACTACATTAGTTTTAAAAAAAATTAAACTTTGCTTTTGCTCTTTGCACAGTGTCATTTTAAAACTCTACATCTTGGACGAAAAACAAATGTTACTTCCACCTTAATCTTCCCTCCTGAGGTAATAACCATGCTACAATGGAGAAATCAATACTCTAGATTGGAATACTATCTTTGGCTTGGTACTAGCTCTACCTTTAACATTTTCCATACAAATAAAGATTTGTCTGCTTTTATAGAGTGGTTACTAAAACCATCCCTTTAAACTGTAGGTCTATACTGTAACAAATTAAATCTTCCCCAAATTCACACATGAATAAAAAACTCTTAAAGAATAATTTGTTCATATGATGAAAAGATTGAATAATATGTTCTACCCTCAGTGTGTTTTTAGGGTTATTTAATAGTTTCCTCTTTTTTCTTTATAAATTCACCAATTGATTAATTCATGGCTAATAAATCTTTTTCTTTACGTATTTCTCGTTGGTGAATAAGTGTGTTTATGTGTAAACTCACAAACTCCCGTTTTCCTTCTCTCCCCCTCTGGTTGTCAAGCCACGACCCCCTCACATTCTGCCGGACCATGCCAACTCCTCCGTTCTTTCCTCTCCTCCGTCCACCTTCTCCTCAGTCCATCTGCTCTTGGATCCTTCCGCTGTAACTCTTTTCAGTGTCCCATCTGCTTTGCATTTCATCTCGTCCTTTACAGTCTCTACTGGTTGCTTGGAGGGCGTATTCCGCTCTCATGTCCCACACTCTGCTCTTGTGCCCAAATCTTGTGGCTCAGCTTGGAACTTCATGTCCTGTGGGGGACCGATGAGAGTGTGCCTTTTTATGTCACCTGGTTTTGGTTCTTGGTGCCTCAGGTGGAGATAGTTCTGGATGCAGCGTTGGAGTTGTTGGTTCAGCTCTGGTTCTCTGTCTGTTCGATGGAGGAGGAGGAGTCTTCCGTGGTGAGGTCTTTTGTCTGCTTGGACGATGGGGTCGTAGCGTTCTGACAGGTGGAGAGAGAGAGAGAAAGAGATCTCGGGACGCATTATCTATAGTTAATTCTAACACACTGAGGTAAAATAAATCCAACCTTTTCCACTCTATTTTCCTAATCTTACTATCCATCTTAGTTGTTAAATGTCATCTAAACACAATTCATGTCTACTAATAATTTTACCATATCCCTAAACATTGCCTTCACCCACTGTAACATGTTTATTCCAATTAACTCTTTCAGGAAACCATTTTCTTCTATAAATTTAAATACCTACATGTTTCAAGCACCACATATTTCACACACTATAAAAGAACGTCTCCATATTTTCTCCATCACTTTAGATCTCACTGTTATTTAGAACCGTAGTAACTTTTGTGACTGGACATATCTGCAATGTCGCCACTATCTGCTGGGGAATCTTGTTCATAGAGTTTGTACGTACAAAGCTGTACTTGTGGGTTAGTAGCCTGTGTCTAACAATCATTTTCAATAATTGTGCTCAGGTCACCGATCGGTTGTTCATAGCTTAACAGGGGGTGTTTCTGGTACGGACTAAAACATGGATCCAGTGTATTTAGAGATTCCCCTAATCTGTAAATCCCCATCACTTACATATCCCAATCCCATCTCATCATTTGATACAAGAACTGCATATAAGGGGGTGAATCATCTTGATTATAACCGCCTCTTGTTTGGGACCGAGTATTTCTAACTCCTCCTCTTGTTGCTCAGCTGATCTTTTGGCTCTGGGGATAAGTGAAAGTCTCTGAAACCCAGCTGGAGTCTTGTTAGTGATGTGGGCATTCTATGAGTGAACTAATGGATCCATGTCTTACATAATATTGTACTCCCCTTCCAACCAGAAAGGTGCCAAGTGTAATGAGCACAATCAACAATGCTATTCTGACTCTTATCCCTAGGGGACCCCACAATTGGTTTGGCTTTGTTCTTGTCATCTCTATTTTAAACCTGGTTGTGTCCGTTACAGAATTTAAATAATGAGTACAAAAATAACATAACAAATTGGACTCTTTTTACAGATGTAAAACAAAAAATAGGTTTTCACATTAATGTACAATCTATAAAAATCTATAGACAATTTGTCTTTTGAGCTGTTTCTATCTTTATCTTATTTCTATTTATTGTTTTGTTCCAGCTCTGCCAAATCAGTCCTAACTCCCAATAATGTTCTGGAAGTTGCCAGTGAAGGGTGACAATGTGTGAGGTGGTGTCAATTTACTCCTTTTTCTTTACCTTTAAACCGGAGCGCGTTTGAAGTTCGTTACAACTTTTCACGCTTCCGTCCACCGGGGATCAGCCCACTCTCTTTTGTGAACTTTCACCCTCACCCAATCACCTGGCCGAACAGGAGTCTCTTCTGATGTCTCGTCTGGTATCTCTGTAGTTTTCCTAGCCTGCTGTGTAGACAAAACTTGCATAATATTACTCAGAGTTCTGACATATTCATCCACTTCTATTTGTCTAATATCTAAAACTGGACCACTCCCTCCTTGGAGAAGGCCCGAGCTTCGGCATACCTCTTGTTGACTACATGTTATTATGTATTAACTACAACGTCACTGAAATCAACATATCTGTATAATCATGACACTCCCTCCTTTGAGCATAAAATGCTCAATTAATATTGCAATGATTACCCTATTCTGAACAGGACATGTAAAACCCATAACGTTGCATTAAATAAATATAACTTCTCCGTGTACCCACAAGGGGTACAAAAATATCGTATGATTTATGTTTTTCTGATGGTATAAATGCATATTCACTAAAAAAAAATCAGCAATTAGCACTTCTAATAGTTTATTTGTTTCAATAATGGCTTTTGTAATGGTATTATGCATCATCGTTGCTGCGAAAAACAATACCCCTGGTGTCGCTAATGCGTCTCAATAATTCTAGGATTAGAGGATTGGTTGACACTGCTGAACTAACATATGATAAAATAATATTTCTCCAAACTGGAGGGAAAATATGAACTATTCTCTCAGAGAGTGACCTGCATGAAGGGCTGGTGCCCCTCACTCAAATGAGATATTGCCTTACGCACAACAATATAAATCAGTAAAGTTACTCAAGAATAAATAAATAAAGACTGATTCTTGAAACTGTTGTAAAAACCCTACAACTTCTTCATCCAAGCTCTCAATCAGTGTTATGTTATTTAATCTGCAGCTCACGCCTTAAAACAGATACTTCAGACCAATTATAAAATTGTGTTTATGAGAAAAATGTAATCTGACTCCATAAATCAAATAATTGTTTGATTAAAAACTGCACTTCTGGCTAACAATAAATGAAGTTCCCCTTTAAACACAGCCCCGGTCTTCTGACGGGGTCCATCTATGTACTGGCTGGAAAATGTTGGGCCAGTCTCCGTCGCTCCGTCACTGTTCTCCCGCTAACAGTCACTCTCTAGTTCAGCTGGGTTCTTGTTGACTTCTTCACTGGTTTGAGACAAGCGACCCTATCGGACACCTCCCTTTGTAGCCAGACTTCACCACAGCAGAATCGAGTTTCTGTTTTCAGGTCTGGACAGCTTCACGTCAGGTGTATCGCCGCCCCTTGCATATTTTGGGCGGAAGCCCGTCTTCTTGACCTCACTAGTTGTGTGGACACAATAGTTTTCTGTGTGGGGGAACAACATCACTCGTAATGTATTTTCCTTCTCATAATTACAAAAATAGTCTGCTAAATGTTCTACTCTGCTACTTCTAATTGGTGGATGCTCTGTGTAAATGCAATATTCTACTCACTATCTTTTAAATAACATTCAACCTCTCCCTCCTGTGGTGACATATGTGGCTCTATGTAGCTGGATTTCCAAATACTCTAGTGCTGAAGATGCATCACCTGATGGTCTGGTCCTCTAAGCTTCCTCATTGTTGTGGTTGATACCAGGCTGTCTGCGGCATTTGGTTCATGTTTGGAAATCCTGTACGTCTTTGACATCTCTGGGTTGCTTGGTATTTCATATCAGGGTAAATGAGATGTTGTCTCCATTCTTCAATGGTTATAGCGTCCGGATTCCGGATGTTGTCACATGCTACTCTCGTCTGTAAACAATAATGTATTCAAATAAACTGTACTTTCATTTAATATTCAACATGGTAGTATCTCGACATCTATCGTTGTAGTGTTAAATCAGTAGGTTTCGGTCATTTCGCTTCTCAATTCACCTCTTTAGGAATTCGTATATTAGCCACATGCTAAATGCTAACCGTAGATGAAGGATTTTCAGAATAAAAGCTTAACTGCTTGTGCACAAGAATTTCTGTTTTTTCAGTATAAAAGAGCATTTAAACTGACGGTATGTTTAAGCTACATTATACCATCAAAACATTGATTTTAATTTCTAACATTACTGTGTCTATGAGGGAGAAAGGAAAGCTCATTTTGGCCGCGGCGGGAAATTGATTTGACAACATAAAACTCGATGTTCACGATGTGGTCATTTACGACATCGCATGTAGTGCAATCCACAATGTATCGTGTAAACTCGATATATCGCCCATCCCTACTAGTACCCCCCCCTAGAGGATGTGAGGTCATCACAAAGAAAACAGGTACACATGGATAGGATACTAGATAAGTGTGCACACTCATTATATACACACTACACATTTTTCTTGGATTTGTTAACACTATTGTCCCTAATATATTTGTAGAAAGGCAGGAAATGGAATTAAATTGAGAAAATGTTTCATTGCGGAGGACCCCCTGTTTTGTGTCCCCCCCCCACTTCTCAAACCAAAGTTACACCCTTGCACCCACACAATGCAAGTACACTATTACCGTAATATTTACATTTACCTATCTTCAAATGGATCCTTGTTGCTGTATTCTTCTTCAGAAGAGTAGAAGCCTCCAGGTTCTGATGCTCCATCTCCACTGCTGCTAGTTTTACAAGTCCGCTGTGCAGAGCTGGTAATCAGATAATAAGCCTGTTGATCAGGAGAAAAGAATGAAGCAGAGGGAAAGTTGCTGCTGTTTGTGTGGTCGTTCTAGCCAGAATGTATTAAACTAGGGTGACCAGACGTCCCCGTTTTCCGGGGACAGTCCCCGTTTGTATTGGCCTGTCCCCGGTTGAAACTGTCCCCGGAAATGTCCCCGTTTTTTAATATACGTTAAAAACACATTGCGAGGTGAAATAAAACGTTTAATGTCAGGAAACACTGGGTAAACACTAAACAGACTGGGGTCAAACCAGCCCCTACTTCGGAAAACACAGTCAAGCCTGCCCGCACGTTGTATTGCGGTGCGCGAATATCCTATGCATTACGGTAGAGGCCTGTAAAAACTGCCTTCAAAATAAAAGCGTTTACTCGATCAATAACAAATATACCTAAAAAACACACCAAACATATTCATATATATACTGGAGCTTAAATTAAGAAATATGTAGGCTACTATATATTGTGATCAATAATAATTAAAAACAAACTACGTATAACTACCACATTATAACTGATTGAATGTAAAATGTAAGGATACAGTTATTAAGACATATCTGACATTTCCACTGGGTAACTATTTTAAATGTATGCTGTTTAAAATCTCAAATTAGATCGATTGATAATATTTTGATTATTATTTAATGAAAACTGTCCATAATCAAAGAGTCATTCGAAGTCAATCAAATACTTATTTCACTTCAGGGTGATAGCAGGAGACCCCATCTAGTCAATCAGAGCAAATTAGGACAATCTGATGTAGAACTTCAAAATAAAATACTTTTGAAATCTCATATATGGGCTATCGTCCTTCTGTTTTTATACAAGAATAAATAAAAAAAACTGTCAAATCATCAAAGACTTATTTCACTCCAGGGTGATAGCAGGACACCCCATCTAATCACTCAGAGAGAATCTGGACAATCTGATGTAGAGTTTCAAAATAAAAGACCTCTGAAGTCTCATATATGAGCTATCATCCCTCTGTTTTTAGATAAGAATAAAACAAAAACTATCCAGTATCAAAGACTTATTTCACTTCAGGGTGATAGCAGGACACCCCATCTAGTCACTCAGAGAGAATCTGGACAATCTGATGTACAATTTCAAAATAAAAGACCTTTGAAGTCTCATGTATGAGCTATCGTACTTCTGTTTGTATCCAACAGTTCAAATGTTCGAATTACATTGAACCAGAATTGTCCCCTTTTTTCTTTAACAGCGAAGAAAATTGGATATGTTAATGATATATTGACCGCAAAACTCAAAATGTCCCCGGTTTTAATTTTGAAAATCTGGTCACCTTATATTAAACACATTAATAAATTCAATTACAAATTATATCTGTTTTCTCTATTTATCGAATAATTATTTGTGTAACCGGTCTGGACATAAATCCACATGCCATATGACTTTCATGAAGGATTAAAGCCTTTTTCATTTTCAGTATATAATACAGTGATAACAGATAACACACACAACCCGGTTGGCTGTACTCGCTTTAACATGGCTATGTTGTACAGGCACAATATTAGCATAGCATTAGCGCTTTAGCATTTAAATAATATGAACAATTATGACCTCAGACCAGCATTTCACATATTTATACAAACAGAATAAACTTGAAATGTAAGCCAAACTAGTGCACGGGTGTCATACACATGGTAAGTAGAGCCCTACGTTATTCAGGGAGCAACAGCCTGTGCTGAAGAAGCTAGCGGACGCCATTAGCCACACGCTAGTGGCGTAGCTCACAGAATGACATTAAACTACACATAAAACAGTTTCAAACACACTTCTTAGATCGAAATATGACATAATCTGTGTACTGTTAGAAATTAAAATCAATGTTTTAATGGGGAAATGTAGTTTAAACATGCTGTCAGTTTTAATGCTCTTTTATACTGAAAAACCAGAAATTCTTGTGCACAAGCAGTTAAGCTTTTATTCTGAAAATCCTTCATCTCCGGTTAGCATTTAGCATGTGGCTAATATACGATTTCCTGAAGAGGTGAATTTAGTAGCGAAATGATATGGAGTGGTGCAAACCGAAGCCTACTGATTTAACACTACAACTATAGATGTCGAGATACTATCATGCTGAATATTAAATGAAAGTACAGTTTATTTGAATACATTATTGTTTACAGACGAGTAGCATGTGACAACATCCGGAATGACCGGCAACCAAACGAGCCGAGAAGTATTGTTTAGAGTATTGATTACAGCGTTTAGAATGTGTTAAATGAAAAGTGATGAAAGAGAATATGAGGAGAAACGGCGTGTTAAGCATATATTGAATGTGAAAAGAACCTATCCTCTGTTTAAATGCAATAACGGACATTGGAGACGAGGTGAGCCGGCTGGCGGGGAGGAGCCAGCAGAGGATATATATAGCAGCGCCGGGGGAGAGATCCGCTGTCTTTCTTGCTCAGGAGAACCGGACCACAGCTGTTTGTCTGACGGAACAATATTCTGTCTGTAACACTACCGCGCCTTTTTTAATTAAAGTATCCCATTTGAATCTTTTCAGAGACTCCATTTAGTCTCATTTTAAAGCTTCTCTCCTGGACGCGAGAATAAAGAACACATTTTAACAATTGGCGAGCTAGCCCAGGATCTCGCAAAACCGGGAGAGACTACAGCAGGCTGCTTGCTGGACCCGCTGGCATCCGTTCAGCACACAGAGAGCTCAAATCAACTAGGTATGGAGAAACCTGTTATATCGAATTCTTCAATAGTTAATGTAGGACAATGTTAGTTCTGTGTGTTTGACGGCGGCCAGCGGATCCTGAAAATAGCTGTGCAATTTAAGTTAAAACAAGCCTAAATTGATCAATATTGGTAGCCTACCACGTGGCGTTGCTTTGTTACAGGCAGGGTGAGTTCAATTTCTTTTTTCTATTTAACCCTGCATGCTATTCGTTTGTCTGTTAGTACATGTCGGCTAGAGGCCAATCACTATATGTGTCTTTTTTGGCGTTTTACGTTTTACGTGAATGGTTTTAGGCCATTAAGCAGTCGGGACTGCTTGAGGGAAAGACACAGCCAAAGTTTGAAGCTAAGGTTATTGGAGTGAGTGTTTTGTGTAACAAACAGCGTGAGGCTGTTTTAAAAAAGTCCTATTTCAAGGAAAAGGCCTGAGCAGTTTGAAGCTCTCAGTGGTTACACCATTCTGTTTTTCAAGACATTGCGTTGTGGATTACGGCAGGAAGTGCGACATTCGTGCGTTAGATAGACGATATTCTTCTAATTGTATTTGCTTAGCGTCCTATTTGTCCCATAAATAGCGTGTTTAAACAGAAGAAATGACCATACTGGCTCTTAAAGTCAAAAAAATGTACGTACATGGGTAGAGGGCTATGACGTAAGGGTATGAGGCCCATTTATCATTGTAAACTAAATGGAAATGTTATTTTAAACTACAGTGTTGTGTGTTGAATTTACTAGACAAAATATCACCTCACCAATTTCAACTCCAGGTGTTTTCTCAAATCCCTTTGTTCTTCAGGTCAAAGGTTGGAAAACCAGTTGCCATTTTGTCTTGACCTCATGTTCACGGTGAGCCACGGCAGTCACCATTTCATGAAATGCTAATTGAAGTACTCTGTTTGCTTTAACACACTGAGGCTGGGCATTCCATCTTCTAAAGAACATCATACTTCTTGTTAGAGTTAGAACTATTGGAAGTACTTCTGCTGGCAAATGTGTATTGGCGGTTATGTGTTGTGTTGTTTAACCATAGTGTAAATTCCTATTTTAAAGATATTTTTGAGGAAACAACCGTTCTCCTTTGTCAAAAACGAGTCAGTTTTGAAACAGCTATTCCCTAGTGGATTAAGCTGGAATTTAAAATAGCGCACTCTGGTGGTAGTACAGAATTATTACCCAAATAGCGGAAACACCATAACATTGTGATTTTGAACCAAATTCATATTTCAAAGTCAAAACCATACACGGTACAACTTTATTTTAACATTTCATATTTTAATTTTGCATATTTTTATATATTAATTAACTTTATTAATATTTTACCTTAAACTTAAAAAAAAAAAAAAAAAAAATCTATAAAAATAATCAAACTTTGAGCAAAGAAAAAAAAAAAAAAAAAAAAAAAAAACGAACAGCAACGAAGGTGCTAGTCAGAAGATTAGTGCTTCATCTTTGATAGGTTAATCAATAATTAGAGAACATGTCACCAAAACAAACTAAGTTGAGACTAGATGTAGAGCCAGGCTCAACAGCAGATATCAAAGGAAGGATACAAATCAGATCAGATGCCATAACAGCTCCAAAACTTAGAAAAAAACATGGAACCACATGGAGAAACTGTTGGAACAATGGCAAACAAGAGGACTGTATCCAGCTGATGATCAACCAGCACCAGCCCTTCATGCAGGTCACTCTCTGAGAGAATAGTTCATATTTTCCCTCCAGTTTGGAGAAATATTATTTTATCATATGTTAGTTCAGCAGTGTCAACCAATCCTCTAATCCTAGAATTATTGAGACGCATTAGCGACACCAGGGGTATTGTTTTTCGCAGCAACGATGATGCATAATACCATTACAAAAGCCATTATTGAAACAAGTAAACTATTAGAAGTGCTAATTGCTGATTTTTTTTTATAGTGAATATGCATTTATACCATCAGAAAACCATAAATCATACGATATTTTTGTACCCCTTGTGGGTACACGGAGAAGTTATATTTATTTAATGCAACGTTATGAGTTTTACATGTCCTGTACAGAATAGGGTAATCATTGCAATATTAATTGAGCATTTTATGCTCAAAGGAGGGAGTGTCATGATTATACAGAGATGTTGATTTCAGTGACGTTGTAGTTAATAAATAATAACATGTAGTCAACAAGAGGTATGCCGAAGCTCGGGCCTTCTCCAAGGAGGGAGTGGTCTAGTTTTAGATATTAGACAAATAGAAGTGGATGAATATGTCAGAACTCTGAGTAATATTATGCAAGTTTTGTCTACACAGCCTAGGAAAACTACAGAGATACCAGACGAGACACCAGAAGAGACTCCTGTTCGGCCAGGTGATTGGGTGAGGGTGAAAGTTCACAAAAGACAGTGGGCTCATCCCCGGTGGACGGAAGCGTGAAAGGTTGTAACAAACTTCACACGCGCTCCGGTTTAAAGGTAAAGAAAAAGGAGCAAATTGACACCACCTCACACATTGTCACCCTTCACTGGCAACTTCCAGAACATTATTGGGAGTTAGGACTGATTTGGCAGAGCTGGAACAAAACAATAAATAGAAATAAGATAAAGATAGAAACAGCTCAAAAGACAAATTGTCTATAGATTTTTATAGATTGTACATTAATGTGAATACCTATTTTTTGTTTTACATCTGTAAAAAGAGTCCAATTTGTTATGTTGTTTTTGTACTCATTATTTAAATTCTGTAACGGACACAACCAGGTTTAAAATAGAGATGATGAGAACAAAGCCAAACCAATTGTGGGGTCCCCTAGGGATAAGAGTCAGAATAGCATTGTTGATTGTGCTCATTACACTTGGCACCTTTCTGGTTGGAAGGGGAGTACAATATTATGTAAGGCATGGATCCATTAGTTCACTCATAGAATGCCCACATCACTAACAAGACTCCAGCTGGGTTTCAGAGACTTTCACTTATCCCCAGAGCCAAAAGATCAGCTGAGCAATAAGAGGAGGAGTTAGAAATACTCGGTCCCAAACAAGAGGCGGTTATAATCAAGATGATTCACCCCCTTATATGCAGTTCTTGTATCAAATGATGAGATGGGTTTAAGTGATTGGGATATGTAAGTGATGGGGATTTACAGATTAGGGGAATCTCTAAATACACTGGATCCATGTTTTAGTCTGTACCAGAAACACCCCCTGTTAAGCTATGAACAACCGATCGGTGACCTGAGCACAATTATTGAAAATGATTGTTAGACACAGGCTACTAACCCACAAGTACAGCTTTGTACGTACAAACTCTATGAACAAGATTCCCCAGCAGATAGTGGCGACATTGCAGATATGTCCAGTCACCAAAGTTACTACGGTTCTAAATAACAGTGAGATTTAAAGTGATGGAGAAAATATGGAGACGTTCTTTTATAGTGTGTGAAATATGTGGTGCTTGAAACATGTAGGTATTTAAATTTATAGAAGAAAATGGTTTCCTGAAAGAGTTAATTGGAATAAACATGTTACAGTGGGTGAAGGCAATGTTTAGGGATATGGTAAAATTATTAGTAGACATGAATTGTGTTTAGATGGCATTTAACAACTAAGATGGATAGTAAGATTAGGAAAATAGAGTGGAAAAGGTTGGATTTATTTTACCTCAGTGTGTTAGAATGTAACTATACGTAATGCCTCCCGAGATCTCTCTCTCTCTCTCTCTCCGCCTGTCAGAACGCTACGACCCCATCGTCCAAGCAGACAAAAGACCTCACCACGGAAGACTCCTCCTCCTCCATAGAACAGACAGAGAACCAGAGCTGAACCAACAACTCCAACGCTGCATTCAGAACTATCTCCACCTGAGGCACCAAGAACCAAAACCAGGTGACATAAAAAGGCACACTCTCATCGGTCCCCCACAGGACATGAAGTTCCAAGCTGAGCCACAAGATTTGGGCACAAGAGCAGAGTGTGGGACATGAGAGCGGAATACGCCCTCCATGCAACAAAGTAGAGACTGTAAAGGAGGAGATGAAAAGCAAAGCAGATGGGACACTGAAGAGAGTTACAGCGGAAGGATCCAAGAGCAGATGGACTGAGGAGAAGGTGGACGGAGGAGAGGAAAGAACGGAGGAGTTGGCATGGTCCGGCAGAACGTGAGGGGGTCGTGGCTTGACAACCAGAGGGGGAGAGAAGGAAAACGGGAGTGAGTGAGTTTACACATAAACACACTTATTCACCAACGAGAAATACGTAAAGAAAAAGATTTATCAGCCATGAATTAATCAATTGGTGAATTTATAAAGAAAAAAGAGGAAACTATTAAATAACCCTAAAAACACACTGAGGGTAGAACATATTATTCAATCTTTTCATCATATCAACAAATTATTCTTTAAGAGTTTTTTTATTCATGTGTGAATTTGGGGAAGATTTAATTTGTTACAGTATAGACCTACAGTTTAAAGGGATGGTTTTAGTAACCACTCTATAAAAGCAGACAAATCTTTATTTGTATGGAAAATGTTAAAGGTAGAGCTAGTACCAAGCCAAAGATGGTGTTCCAATCTAGAGTATTGATTTCTCCATTGTAGCATGGTTATTACCTCAGGAGGGAAGATTAAGGTGGAAATAACATTTGTTTTTCGTCCAAGATGTAGAGTTTTAAAATGACACTGGGCAAAGAGCGAAAGCAAAGTTTAATTTAAAAAAAAAAAAAAATAATGTAGTTGGGAGTAATACATGCGGGGCCTTGGATCACTCATTGTGATGGTACATATTTGTTACAACAAACATCGTTTAGGGAGAAGGGGTTGCTCAACCCACTCTGCAGATGTTTTAAATCTTACTTGCAGCTTCAGAGGGAGCGCACGGCACCAGAGTATGAGTTTTAAAAGACAAGCGCCACCAGCTCCTAAAGGTCATCCATTCACCAGATGACCTGACATTTAGAGATGTTATTTAAAGGAGAAACATATCTGCCATAGGTGTAAATTCCTGAATTAAACTGCAAACCATTAATGAAATGACTTCTGTTTTTAAAATCCTTGTTAAAGGAGGGAGTAATTATCACATGCTCGGGCACCCAAGGTTCCACACACTGTAAAAGGGGTTAGCATAGCTATTTAAGTAGACCATAATTGAAAATAAATTAGTATGAGTTATTGATATTCCACCGGTTTTCACACCATTTCAGGGACTTTATCACTGCATTAGAACAGACCACCCAAAGGTACTGAGTAGGAACTTTTAAGTGATGAAACTCTACAACTGTTGTAACTGACCAAAATCTTCTCCCAGAAATGACTGTCTAGACTGCCGTACCCCAGAGTAGAACGCACAACGGCCCCTTCTAGAGAACATATTACTTTCATACCTTAAATGGTATGAAAGGAGGGAGGGTAAATTTCTCAGGAGGAGACAGTTACAAATGCTAGCAGAACAAGACGACCCACCCCGTATACAGATGTTGATGACGAGTTAGTTTAAATGATATGGATGTTCGGAGATGAGATTGATCAATGAATGTCCAGCCGATGTGATTCTTTAAATGATGAAATCATGTGAAGAAGTGAGCAAAATTAAAATGGAGTGAATCCATTTCAATTTACTTCATACTATTCCAAGATAGTATATTTTTATTATTCCAATTAATTTTACACTATTCTAAGATAGTCCATTGTATTTGACATTATTATTTTATACTATTCTAATATGGTAGATTTCATGTTGTATAAATCATTGCTATTCTAAAATGGTTTGTTTCTTTTCACTTTGTAAAACAAGTGCCTTAACACTGAGCGTGGTATGAGAACGGTTTCTGTGAAAGGAGGGAGGAAGAAATGTTCTGATACCAAGCCATTGCTGCTATTTTGAAGAATGATATTGAATGTAAACACTAGAAGTTATACACAAGGGAAAACTTTTATGTTTGAACACAGACAAGAATTTATTTTGTATTTTTGTAAAGCCGGCTGTAAAACCATTCCATTTGATTGTATGTTTGTTAATATGAGATATGTAATATGCAAAGTTCAGATGAAGAACTCATTGATTTCAGTATTATACACACCTTTTAGGTGTGTAAGGAGGGACTGTTAGAAATTAAAATCAATGTTTTAATGGGGAAATGTAGTTTAAACATGCTGTCAGTTTTAATGCTCTTTTATACTGAAAAACCAGAAATTCTTGTGCACAAGCAGTTAAGCTTTTATTCTGAAAATCCTTCATCTCCGGTTAGCATTTAGCATGTGGCTAATATACGATTTCCTGAAGAGGTGAATTTAGTAGCGAAATGATATGGAGTGGTGCAAACCGAAGCCTACTGATTTAACACTACAACTATAGATGTCGAGATACTATCATGCTGAATATTAAATGAAAGTACAGTTTATTTGAATACATTATTGTTTACAGACGAGTAGCATGTGACAACATCCGGAATGACCGGCAACCAAACGAGCCGAGAAGTATTGTTTAGAGTATTGATTACAGCGTTTAGAATGTGTTAAATGAAAAGTGATGAAAGAGAATATGAGGAGAAACGGCGTGTTAAGCATATATTGAATGTGAAAAGAACCTATCCTCTGTTGAAATGCAATAACGGACATTGGAGACGAGGTGAGCCGGCTGGCGGGGAGGAGCCAGCAGAGGATATATATAGCAGCGCCGGGGGAGAGATCCGCTGTCTTTCTTGCTCAGGAGAACCGGACCACAGCTGTTTGTCTGACGGAACAATATTCTGTCTGTAACACTACCGCGCCTTTTTTAATTAAAGTATCCCATTTGAATCTTTTCAGAGACTCCATTTAGTCTCATTTTAAAGCTTCTCTCCTGGACGCGAGAATAAAGAACACATTTTAACAGTACACACTACTAACCCGTTGAACAGGAGAAATAAATGAAGCAGAGGGAAAGTTGCTGCCATGTGTCTGGTCGTTCTATAATCGTTCTTCTTCTCTCGGTTTTTGGGCAGATTGCAAACAACTTTAAGGTGCATACCGCCCCATACTGTACAAGAGTGTGTATCATCATATCATCCTATCACCACTTGTGGAATTATACCACTGTGTTTACGGTGTTTTAAATTATTCCAATCAATCCTTTTTCACTCAAATACTTAAGAATGGCCTTCCCGATAGCTCCCCTCAGCTTCCCCTCACCTTCTGTTCCCAGTATCCCCATCAGGCTCCACTCCCTTCCTGCCTCTCTGATCCTGTTTCTTAGTTTTTCCCTCTCTGTTTTGTACATGTTGCAGTGTAATATGATATGTTCCACATTTTCTTTAACTCCACAGTTCCTACACTTGTCACTGTTTACTGTTACTTTTCCCCATGACATAGAGTAACATTCAATGCTGTGCGATCCAGTCTGAGTCTAGCTATCATGATTTCCTCCATTCCGTTTCTTTATTTATAAATATTAATTCTGATTTTCTTTTGAACTGCCTTTCTGGTCTTTCTCCCACCTTTTATGCCAGATTTCCATCCCTTTTTTCTTAATTAGTGCTTACTTCTCCTTTTCCAAGTTGAACTGGTAATGTTATTTCCTTTTGTAGTGCACGTTTTGCTCATTTGTCAGCACACTCGTTCCCTTTCACCCCCTCGTGTGCAGGCACCCAGCAGAACTGAAGATCTGTGAAGACTTAACAAGCTACGTATGATTAAGTTCTATGAGTAATTCTTCTCTGACAGTTGTTGTTGACTCTATGCTTTTTAAAATGGATAATGAATCTGCATATCAACACCCTATCTGGTCTGACCTCTTCAACCCATTGCAATCCTATTATTACAGCTAGCATTTCTGCTGTATACACTGATAATTGATCAGATGCTCTTTTTGAAATCGATATTTTAAAGTCTGGGATATATATACCAACTTCAACACACTCTTCCTTGTTCTTAGAACCATCTGTGTATATTTTGAGGTATTTGTGATCATTATTGACTTAATTGCACCTATACACAACCGTAACGCTTTATATTGTAATCTATCCATTTTTAGTAATGACGTTTTTGCTGCTGCTGCATATATTATACACCCGTAATCCAGAGTTGTCCTCATAATTGCCCCATAGATGGCGAGACACTACAGGTGAATAGGGTAATTTTTTTAACTTAAAGATATCAGCTAGAAATTTCTCCAGTTAATTACTTACAATAAGGCAATTGTTTTTTGTATTACAAGTTTTCAGAAATAGCATGTTTAAATATGCAAATTAGCCATAATCTCATTAAATATGCGCATATTTTAACACATTTCAGGAAACACATTTTTTTTATTGGATAAAGCCAGGTTCAAAATTCTTGTTTCATTTTGTTGTCATATTAGAATTGAAGGCTTTTACAGAAGGGATTTTTTATATCTCTTTTTATCACTAAATAAATCAGAAAATACTGTCAACAGCCCTAAAATATCAATTTTCGCCATGTTTTTAGGTATAAAATGTTATATAATTCAGGCTATGAATGATAAATGAACAAACCCTTCTGTAAAAGCCTTCAGAATATGGATAGGAATATAACTGGAAGGTTTGGTGTGTCTACGTGCTACTGAAGTGGACATTTTGTGCTCAGAGTAGGAGAAAAAACTCATTTTGAGAAAACGACCTTTAAAGATATGTATTGTCAAATTCCATATTTTTTTTATTGGAAGACACTATTTTCAGACACAATATCTAATCTAATACTTACAACAACAACAATATAGAACATATAAAACACAATACAACTGAAAACTGAGTAACACAGTATGTACCTGATGAACAAAACCACAGTAACACACATACACTACGACCACAGTAACACACGCACTGCAGAACTGCCACCCTAGTCCATGCCTGCTCCATAAGTAGGCTCCTCCTGCATCTCCTGCTGATGTCTTTTCACCTTTTTTGCTGTGCTTAGACTCTTGCGCCTATATTTCAAACTAGCAGATGTAATGGCCTCAGCTTTTGAAATTCTCAGCAAATCACTTTGTCTCATTGCGCTGACAGTAACAGCTGTGCTCTGGAGCCACAACTTCTCCATAACAGCCAGCATGGCAGAGGCACCTTCATTAAAGGTGGAGATGGCCATACTTGCAGCTGCCTCAACCCTGCTTTTCCCCACAAAGACCGTTTTTGGACACCGCGCCCATATCACAGAGTTGAGGCACTCATTGGCATTTTGAGTACCTCCATGCTGCATTCTCTGGAGCAGGCTGTCACTTGACATGCGGTGGTACACAGGGATAAGCTTCTCCCCCACCTCTCGCTTTAAAAAGTTTCCAGCATGTTCTTTGTGGCTACCAGGTGTTTCCCCATTATCCTCTGCTTTCCTATACCAACACCAGGAGGGATTGCACCTGGTGTGTAAGGGGCTGTCATCAGTAGACATGCTGTGGAGGAGACCTGCCCATATTTCTCCCTTCATTTTATCGATTGAACCCTGGTTGTTGAGAATTGCCCCCCTGTAATAATTTTGCAAAGTTTTGCATTTCTTTGCAGTCAGCTTCCCTACACCCTTCCCTCCTAACTTTTTCTGTGAACTCATTTTTCTGAGTGCTGTACCCATTCGCTTGTGGGCATGATTAATGCACTCTAATTTCACCACTTCATGCCCAGGGTATGGGTTCAGTGCAACCACCTCCCTAAATGCTGCGCTATCCCCATCTGACAACATCTCTGTGTACCGCACCTGGTGGCGATTCACAGACCTGGCCCACATCCTCTTGGCTGACTCCTGCTCCATTGCCTTGCTTGACCCTGCAAAGTTTCTTGCACAATCACTATGTGTCTGTCGCCAACTGTCATACTCCTCTTCTGTAATCTTTTGCTCTTGCTTGGCATTTCCCTTTAGAGCACAAGCATGGCAATAGGATGATAGGATTTCATAGTCTATCACCAATCCAGTAAGGATGTCAATGCACACACCGATCCCATAATGGGATGTGAAGCCTCGCTTTTGCCATGTGCCATCAAATGACACGCTGATGTTTATAACTGCCTCTGCATCCTCCCTCAGCAACTCTGCAACATCTGGGTCCACATCTGCATAAGCCTGCCTGACCTGCTCCCTTGTCCTGTGAAGTGACTCCAGGCCTCTCTCTATTTCTGCCACTAATAAGAGAAAAAAATAAGTCAACTGAATGTCCTGATAAGTTATACTCTGAATTCAATAGTTCAAGTTTTCTTGGTCTCAATCCTGTTTCTATACCTGTCACTCTCTTGTCATGTCTCTGATAGGTTTTGAGATGAAGTGCAGGAATCCCCAACACTTTGCTTATTTTCTTCAGAGCTGCATAGCCCAAGCCTAACTCGTGCGCTAAGAGCACCATTCTCACATTCACATCAAAAGCAACATCCTTCCTGGTTTCGTCTTGAAGACGTGTAGATGTGTACACACTTTTGCGGTACCCACCATCACACAGACTGCACTCTAAAATTAAGCTGCTACAGAAAACATGGTTTTGCGGATCGATGTTAACTTTGAGCCCTGTCCCTGCGCAATTTGGGCAAATCAACCCACTGAGCAGTTCATTCAGCCGCGCTACATGTATTATCAGCCACTGCTGTGTGGCGCTATCTAAACCCTCCTGCTCTTTGGGTGACAGCTTGCGCATTGACGCACTAAGTGAAGGTTTTTCAGGTTCGGGGTCATTTGTTTTGTCTTCTACCTTGCTACGTGCAAGTGACAATTGTTGTCCTCTTCTCTTTGAACGATTTTTTCGCGGATGTTTCGGCATTTTGAGATTTAAATTTTCAGCGCAAATATAAACAAGGAAGTGTCATGGCGCACCACGTGACGCATCTGAACGAATCCCGTTGTCAGAAATTGACACCAGCCAATAAGATTCCGTTCTTTGGTCAGATGACCCCTTTGTACTTTCAGGATTGGTTGCTGATACAAAGGAAATGACCATATTTGGATCCGATGAGATTGTGCAGGAGAACCTGAGCTTTCCAACGGTACCTCTCATGACATGGAGCAAACAGCGGTCACGGCACTTTATGTTACGTTAGATTGCTAACTTTTGGTGAATTTAGGAGAAATCTACCGACGGAAATAGACAAACTATAGTAAAATAAACACCTAAATGTGTATTTTGTACGTTTTCCTTCCAAAAGCCTGAAAGGAAACATCTTATTGAATCAAAATAGCACAAAATCTCAAAATTGACATGGGCATGAAAAACGATGTTTTTGCCTGCCGTGTCTCGCCTTAATAGTTATAAGCCTTTTTAATGTCAAAATATACTATTGCCATAACCTCTTTCATTTTCAGTGTCTTTACACTGTATTCCCACCTCATTGCTCACTCTAACCAAAGCATCTATTGTGGATCTTCCTTTGCGAAAACCACTCTGACAATTACTCAGCAACCCTCTTTGTTCTAAGACATGTCTATATGTCATCTTCTCCATCCATTTACACAAGTGTGATGTTAATGCTATGGGTCTGTAGTTACTGAATTCCTTGTTTTGTTCTTTAATAGCTCTGCTACATTCCTCATTCCACCACGGCACCACTTTCTTCCTACCCTCTGTTGTTATTTTTGGTATAGTTTTATTTTCTGCTTCTTTAATGTGCATTGTGATTTGATTTGAGCACTCCTCTATACTTCCTTCTAATGCTAACAATTGTGCTGACTCCTTACAGCAAAGTCTATATTTCTGTCTGCTTTACCAAAGCACCACCTGGTAAATATACTCACTTCCTATTTGTGTTGATGATAGTGAAAACTGGGTAATGATCACTTCCTATGGTACAGTCACTTTTACATTCCATTCACATGATTTAACTAAACTATCCGTCACAAGTGTGAGGTCCAAACAGGATTGTGTCCCCCTATTAACGTCTATTCTTGTCCATCATTAAGGCAAAACAGTGATCTTTCCTCTGGCATTTCTTCTACAACATCCCCATTACTGTCTGTTTGAATGCTTCCCCATAGGCTGTTGTGAGCATTAAAATCACCACACCACACTTCCCTTCTATGACTCGTCCCTGCTGTTGTCTGTAAAGTTTCAATGTGAAGATTTTTACACGGGTTATAGAAATGTACAAGCTTTATGCTTCCTTCTTTCATTGGGCTGCAAATGTCTACTATGACACATTCCTTGTTTTCAGGGGATGGAACTATGCTATTGGGTAGTAAATGTGTTTAGGTTAGGTCATTAATCTGGTACCGGAAGCTAAAGATGCGGGGCAGGGTGCAGAAGAAGAAGAAGAATAATCTTAGTTGTAGAAACAGTAGACTCATCGAAAAATGTCCACGAGAAACTTCATCTTGCATTGCAAAAGGACAATAAATGACTGCACAAGACTTCTCCAAACAGATGATGGTCATGCTGTGTTACAATCCACAATAGTGAGGTAAGGGCCCAGCCTATCGCTACTATCGAACACAAAGGAATGTAGTTTGTTTTTGCATGTAACTTACTGAGGGGCTGTGAGATCTTTCACACTTACAAATTCTGTCTTCTCCCCTATTACACCAAACCGTTTACTGGCAGGTTAGAAACAATTCAGGACCTTCGGGAATATATAGTTGAAGTCCGGATATCTTGGCCTACCACAACCGCACAACAAGGTAGGTCGATGTGATGTTACTTTGGTGTTCGCGACAGGTCCTGTTTTATCTGCTATTACATGAACACAAAAACCATTAATCATCACCACATTTAATTTAACACCCTTTCAAACTGTAGATATTGTATCAGACTATTGGTATACATGAAAAACTGCAGTAAATATACAAAGAATATACACCTAAGGGGATGGGCACATAAGAGCGGGAAATGTATCAAATTGTTGTGTGCGTGTGCCAGGTGTGATTCACATGGGGGGATGGGCACATAAGGGGACACACACACATCTACAGTGGGTGTTTTATCTGATCCGGATGGTTACTAATTCCTTTTCTTTATGGGGGTCATTTTTGAGTAAATCATCCAAAATTCAATGAAAGTGGTGATCATCAGCAATTTTATTCAAATGTCTACTGTGAAGGATATCATAAAGCCTTAATGCAATCGAATGTAAAACTAAAAAGTTATGATTGATGAAAGTAGTAAATCGGTCAGATTTGACCCGAACACAACAGGAGGGTTAAAGTAATAATTTTTTTTATTAAAATATCGGTAATACCAATAAAAAAAACGTTTTTAATCTGTAGTTGCCAGCTATTAATTAGCACATTCTGGTGAGACGCTGAGTCTGGAGTTGTCCACTGAAACCTTAAAACTTGACTCAAAATTCCACCTTTATCTCCTGCTGCACTCGACGCTATTCCCCCTCCCCTATCGTGGGCAGTCTGGCCAGCTGTCATTGTAGTACACACCACGTATCATCAAACGTGTGAATGAGGACATTGAAAGTGTGCCAGAGGGGGGAGTCTCTGGCCCTTTCTCACTTCACTAATTCCCCTCCTCGACTCCTATCCTCATGTCTTAGTCTCGCCCACAGGAGATGCGAGCGGAGGACTGAGGAGGGGAACCAAGGAGAGAGGAGGGGAAGCAGCAGGCGGTTAGAAAAATGAGGACTCCTCTCCTCTGAGCGGTCATTTTAAAGAGACGTCCATTAATGATGACAGGAGGCACAGCAGCCCTCTGTCTAATGGACAGAACTGTGTTCATGACGACTTATATATTTACTTTTAATTCATTCACAGTGCGTTATAATGAGACGATAACAGGCTACAGATGTGGACACACACACACACATATATATGTAACAGGGACAGTTATGTCTCATTTGTATATAATATATTATGTAAATATGTCTATATAATTACACAAAATCTGTGTTTATTCTTGTTTCATCTTGTGTTAATACCTGACGCAGTAGGACTCACATCAGTATGTGGAACTATAATTTTAGCGTGTACCCCTACGTTCCTTATGTATGTGACACTGTTCCCCTTTTTTTCGTGGGGTTCATGCATCGTTCTCCCCTTTTGATACTGATCTCTGTGGGAGAGGTAGGCGGCTCTTCAGCCAGAAGCAATTTCCGTGTTTTAGTGTCGACTTTATGCACTTTAAGTTACTTTTTATTACTTATTTTTGTTGTAGTGTCTCACGGGTGTTCAAAATGTATTTCTGTGTTGTTTAATTTGTATAGGGGCACGTTAAAGAGAGTACTGACTGGAGAAATGTTTTCTTTCTGTCGCTGTTTCGTCAGGTATGTTGTGTTACTTTTTACGTTATGCCCTTTTGATACTGATCTCTGTGGGAGAGGGGCACGTTAAAGAGAGTACTGACTGGAGAAATGTTTTCTTTCTGTCGCTGTTTCGTCAGGAGTGAAAATAAATGTACATCCTGAATGAAGCTACACGTCTGGGTCGTCGTCTTTCTACACAACACAACGCAGAGTCAGACACAGCCGGTTACACTTGGTGCCGTGACGACCCGTTGTATCCGCGACCAGCGCCGTCTGGTCCCCGGGGTAAAGCTGCTGCCCACCGGCGGGAAGAAGGAAAGACTGGAGTGTGTGTTTTTTTTTTCCTCTTTTTTTTTTTTCCCCCCTCTCTTGCTGCGACGGCAGGTGCGTTAAAGGGACAGTGTACATATTCAAATTGAGAGATGCACTGAGTCTGAGAGGACACTTATCACTGAGTATATCTGTCTATCTGTGTTTTATCATTTTATTTTATTTTAGTGTTTTATCTCTTGTGGGTGGCTTTAAACTGTGCTTTGATTGCTTTGTGGGATTTTGTTGTTGTTGTCATTAACAATATGGATGTTAGTGGGCATGATGTCACATTTGGGTTGGGGAGGGGCCAGCGACTTAAAGGTAGTGAAAGATTTGGGTTCGCTAGTGATTTCAACCCGACATTAACACCTGCTGCAAGCTCCACACCTATTATGCAGCCAGACCGTAAACTTACACAAATAGTATCTGTTGAAGCTTTTGGGGAAATGATAACAAGTTTGGCTAAACAGATAGGTGAGAACATATCAAGCACCATGCACCAGCCCAGTGCTGCCCAGCCTCAGTCTCCCACCAATCCACACCCGTCCCACCAGGCTGATTTGTCTCAATTGAAGGTTGTGGTGCAGTCAGACACCAAGGCTCCGCCTTACTTCAGGGGTGATCGTGCTGATGTATTTTCTATTCATGAATGGGAGGACATGATGAGATGTTACCTGAATAGAGTGAAATGTGACACTCACGTAGAAAGGTTTGATCTGATTATGTCAAGACTAACAGGTAAAGCCAGGGATGTGGTGAAAGTGTCAATCCGCAGCCGACCTGACTTGAGTGCGACCGACCTGCCCACAGCTGTGTTTGACATATTAAAGGGTAACTTTAGTGAGCTGTCATACTCTAACTTGCCCATGAAAGATTTTTACGGCACTGTTCCACGTGCTGGTGAAAGTGCTATGGACTATTGGATACGCCTTAACAAGTCAATAGATGCTGCGGACGAGTGCCTCCGGAGGCGAGGTAAATGTGTAGATGACCCCAGTGCAGAAGTGGTCTTGATGTTCATTAATCACTGTCCTGACCCCAGTCTCGCCATATCATTCCAACTGAAGGCACCTGAGCGGTGGACCACGGCTGAGGTTCAGGAGCGTCTGGACGCCCATATGAGAAATGTGAGAAAAACAGCAGCGCAGTCTCATAATGTGGTGGGTCTGTCAGTTTATAGTCAGAGCCCTGTGACTGATTCTTTTCGCCCTGTCAATCTGGGGATGTCTCAGGCCTCATTAGCGCACCAACCAGACCCCCCTCCCAACTCTCCACCGGCCACTGCCCTTGCTTACAGTCAGCCTCAGCCAGACCATGCTAGGGTGAGTCCCCAAGTTTCCCCCTTATCCCTGCCTCTCTCTGCTGTCTCTGACCCAGCCCCTACCACCGTCAACCCACCTACTACCGACGCTGGTGTTCAACAGGTAGTTGCAATGTTTGACAGAGTTCTGGCTATGTGCAACGCTTCCCTTACAACCAGTCAAAGGCCAGACTACCATCAGCCAGGTAACCACCAACAAGCCCACCGTCAGAATGGTCAGCCAGGCAACCACCAACAAGTCCACCGTCAGAATGGTCGACCCCGTTACCAGCAGGCATCTGAGTCCTTTCCATGCAAGGTGTGTGGCTCCAGGGACCATTCAACCCATGCACACTGCAGGCTTTACAGATTATGCCTTAACTGCTTCAGTCCTGGTCACATAAGAAATCAGTGCCCACAGGCCTCTCCTTCCTCAGCCATGCCACCTTCTCCCTCCAATGCTGGTTTAAACTAGCCCGCCCGTGCAGTGAGAGGGATAGCATGGGCGGCACTAGTGACACCCTCAGTGAGGAAAATGACTTAAGATCAACATATGTGAACTGCTGTAGTAATCTTCCTGATGACAAAACTGTGATTGCTGTGGGTTCACATAGAGTTGAAGGAGCCAATGACTTGTTTTATACCCCAGTGTTAGTAGGGGGTCAGTCAACTTTAAGGGGGATGCTTGATTCAGGGAGCATGTCATGCACACTCAGCGAAGAGGCAGAGTCCAATCTTAGAGCTGCTGGTGTCCTCCCTTGTCCTCAGCCTGTGCCAGAGAAGGTGGTCCTAGTTGGCTGTGGTGGCCTTATGACACAACCCAGATGTATCTATGACCTGGAGATTGAGGTTTACGGTTCTAAATTCATTGTGCCAACTTTCCTTGTCCCAGGGCAGAGAGACGAACTCATTATTGGTAGCAACGTCATCAGGCCCATATTACAGAGGATGAAGTCTGATGAGAAGTACTGGGAGCTCATCCAGTCCAACACCTCAGACCCCGATTGTGAGCAGTTTCTTCAGTTGCTCAGCTGCATCACTCGTTGGTCTGGTCCTGAACTGCCTGACAAGGTTGGCACGGTCAAGCTACGGCAAGCTATCACTCTAGCACCACAGAAGGAGTATCTGGTGTGGGGAAAGCTACCTGGCAGTGTTCCTGTGTCCCCTGGGAGCACTGTCATTGTGGAGCCCACCTCCTCCCGTTCAGCCCCCAAAGACATTATTGTGGGACGGGTTGTGGCACCCATGTGGGGAGATCGTTGGGTCCCTATGAAGGTCCTTAACCCAACCAAGAGTCCCGTGACACTACGCCGCAATGCTAAAGTGGCCGATGTGTTTACTTGTGTCGCGATGGAAGACCTTCCCCTCTCTCAGGGTGTGAATAGGCCACAGACCAGTCAGGCAGCTGACCCTCCTCCCAACTCAGATGCCAGCTCTACCCACACTCAGCAGCTTAAAGACTGTGGATTGGCAGACATCGACCTCGAAGGCTGTGCGGTGTCAGATGAATGGAAAAAGAGACTCTCTGAACTGTTGCTCACTTACCAGGATGTCTTCTCCAAAGACAAGCTGGACTGTGGGGAAGCGAAAGAGTTCGTCCACCGGATTCATCTCACTGATGATCACCCCTTCAGGCTACCCTATCGCAGTGTCCCTCCAGCACACTATCACAAACTGAGAGAGGTGCTGTCTGAGATGGAGTTGAAAGGCATCATCAGTAAATCAGTCAGTGAGTATGCATCGCCGCTGGTCCTTGTCTGGAAGAAGTCAGGAGAGTTAAGGATCTGCACTGACTTTCGCTGGCTTAATGCCAAGACCGTCAAGGACGCCCACCCGCTGCCTCACCAGGCCGACTGTCTTGCTGCCCTTGGTGAAAACGCCTTTTTCAGCACCATGGATCTCACATCGGGGTTCTACAACATCCCCCTCCATGAGTCTGACAGGAAGTACTTGGCATTCACAACACCCTTAGGCCTGTATGAGTACAACAGACTTCCCCAAGGTCTTTGCAACAGTCCCGCGTCCTTTATGCGGATGATGATGAGTGTGTTTGGTGATTTGAACTTCTCCAGCCTCCTCTGTTATTTGGACGACCTGCTTGTCTTTGCTCCATCCGAGGAGGAAGCCCTGAAACGGCTGGAGACTGTCTTCTCGCGGCTCAGAGCCAACAACCTGAAGCTGTCTCAGAAGAAGTGCTACTTCCTTCGCAGGACTGTGGGGTTTCTGGGTCACGTGATAGACAGCAGTGGCGTCTCAGTCGACCAAGAGAAGGTGAGGGTCATCTCAGCTTTCGGGAAGGAGGATCTCATGAACGACGACGGTTGCACCCCATCTCAGCGGAAGGTCAGGTCTTTCCTCGGGATGGTGCTGTATTATCAACACTTCATTCCTGGCTGTTCTTCCATCGCAAAGCCACTCTACGCCTTAACTGCAGGGCAGAAGAGGAAAGCCAAGGGCTCTTTCGGTCGGAGAAGAGCTGGCACCTTTCGAGAACTGACTCCTCAGGATTGGACCCCTGCCTGTGAGAAGGCATTTGATGATCTGAGACACGCACTCCTCAACAGCGTGGTGCTGGCACACCCAGACTTTGATAGGCCTTTCATCCTCTCCACCGATGCTTCCCTTGATGGTCTGGGTGCTGTACTGTCCCAAATTTCTGCTGGTGAGGAGAAGGCAAGACCCATCGCCTTTGCAAGCAAAACTCTCAGTCGCAGCCAGCTCAATTATCCTGCACACAGACTGGAGTTCTTGGCTCTAAAGTGGGCGGTTTGTGAGAAGTTTAGCCACTGGCTCAAGGGTCACAGATTCACCGTCTGGTCAGATAACAATCCTCTCACATATATCATGACCAAGCCGAAACTTGACGCCTGTGAGCAGCGGTGGGTTGCTAAGTTGGCTCCGTATTCCTTCGAAATCAAACATATTCCCGGCAGGTTGAACGTGGTGGCGGATGCCCTCAGCAGAGACCCTTTCGTGAAACCTTTGAGGGAACGGTTGCTGCGTGAACCCTACTTGGAGCTACTGGACCAGGTCTGTGACGTCAGTGATGGGTCTGTGCAAGATGCCTTCCGCCTCACCTGCCAACCACAGTCACTGGAGGGTCCATCTCACTCTGACGCCATTGAAGGTTCAATGTCTGAGGATGAGGTCTCTTCTCTTCTTTCCTCCTTGGACGAGTGGGACTCTGCTCCTAGGCAGCGTGCAGCCTCCCTGGTTGATCACCTCACCACCTTTGAACCACCTGGCCAGGACACGTTGCATTCCCTATCTCTTTCTGAGCTGCAGTCACACCAGCAACAGGACCCAGTAATTTCCAGGGTCGCTCTCTATGTCGACAGGAAGCGCGGGCCTTCCAGACGGGAACGCTACAATGAGAGTCAGCCGACTCTGAGAGTCAGCCGACTCTGAGAGTCTTGAAGCAGTGGGATAAACTGACTCTTCTGAATGGCGTCCTCTACAGGGTCACGAAAGATCCCTTGACTAGACAGAAGAGGTCCCAGTTCGTGGTGCCGGAGTCGCTAAAGGCAGATGCATTATCTGGTGTTCACGACCATGCTGGCCATCAAGGTCAGCCCCGCACACTGTCTCTGGCCCGCCAGCGTTTCTTCTGGTACGACATGGAGAAGGATGTCCGCAATCATGTGAAGCACTGCCACAGATGTGTTCTCAGCAAGACTCCTGAACCTTCCGCAAGAGCCCCACTGGAGAGCATTAAGACCTCTGCCCCTCTGGAGCTTGTGTGCATCGACTTCTGGTCAGCTGAAGACCGTCACAACAAGTCTGTGGATGTTCTTGTGATCACCGATCACTATACAAAGTTGGCACATGCTTTCCCCTGCCAGGATCAGACAGCTAAGAGAGTAGCCAAGAAGCTGTGGGACAACTTTTTCTGTGTTTATGGCTTCCCTCAGCGCCTTCATTCTGACCAGGGAGCAAACTTTGAAAGTGAGCTGATTGCTGAGCTCTTGCAGTTGTCAGGGGTTGACAAGTCCCACACCACACCTTACCACCCTATGGGGAACGGCGGCACAGAGAGGTTCAACCACACCCTGGGCAACATGTTGAGGTCTCTACCACTTCGCTCCAAACAGAAGTGGCCGCAGATGATACAGACAATGACTTTCGTGTACAATTGCACTGTCCATGAGACCACTGGGTTCGCGCCCTTCTATTTGATGTTCGGGAGAATCCCAAGGCTGCCAGTGGACCTTCTGTTCAGGAATGTACTTCATGATGTGACTGTGTGTGACTACAATGCCTATGTGAAATCCCTCTTGGAAGACCTGCACTGTGCCATGGCACTGTGCTGCTGGCGAACAAAGGCGCCAAGGGAAAATGCAAGCTTTCTGACAAGTCGATGCCTGTTGTGCACACTGTGGTGGCCTCAAAACCAGCCCTCCATATCTACCGGATCAGGGATCCAGAGGGACATGAGCGTGTTGTTCACCGAAACCTGCTGCTGCAAGTCAACTTCCTTCCGCTGGAGGAGGCCTCGGATGGTGAAGATGATGCTCCTGTGCCCGCACCTACCCCTAGCATGACCGATACCGCTCCGGCATCTGATTGGCATGGGACAGAGGTGTCCGAGTTAGACACAGCAGCTGCAACAGCTGGGCCATCCCTAGCTGGTTCCCTCTCGGATGTTGACGGGGAGGATGGCCGCACCGCCTCATGGGTCCTTGAGCAGTCCCCTGTTGATGACTCTGTTCATCCAGACCACCCACCACCTCCTTCTGTGTTGGTCACCCCCGTTTCTAGTGACCCTGCAACTGCTGTAGAGACCCCAATGGCTTTCCCAGCTCCTCTGCCACAACGGCCCCCTGCCAATAAGCGTCAAGCATCACATGTAGATGGCCAGGTTACCTCACGATTCGGCAGAGTCATTAGACCTGTGCGCCGCTTCATTGAGTCCATGGCACAACTTGAGTCCCTTCTTGAGGGTTGAGATAAGGCCGCGTGCTGTTATTAATGTGTGAAATGTGGCGTGTTAGCCATTATTTGTGCTCTGGTGATATACTGCTGTATTGAGCCTTTTTTTATTTTATTTTTCGCTCATCCACATCGTTTGGCCAGGGTGTGGGGTGTAAACTGCACCTCACCTTGTCTGTAGAGTACTGTGGGTTCTTGCTGGGCCCAAGCGAGTCCCTCATTCTCTTATCCTTTAGGTAGGAAGCTCTTATTGCTGTTTCATATGGTTTTGTTGCTTGTTGTAATGGCCAGTGTGTTTATATGTGGATTGTTTTGCGACCCAGAATTTTGCATAATTCTAGCGGGGTGAGTGTAACAGGGACAGTTATGTCTCATTTGTATATAATATATTATGTAAATATGTCTATATAATTACACAAAATCTGTGTTTATTCTTGTTTCATCTTGTGTTAATACCTGACGCAGTAGGACTCACATCAGTATGTGGAACTATAATTTTAGCGTGTACCCCTACGTTCCTTATGTATGTGACACTGTTCCCCTTTTTTTCGTGGGGTTCATGCATCGTTCTCCCCTTTTGATACTGATCTCTGTGGGAGAGGTAGGCGGCTCTTCAGCCAGAAGCAATTTCCGTGTTTTAGTGTCGACTTTATGCACTTTAAGTTACTTTTTATTACTTATTTTTGTTGTAGTGTCTCACGGGTGTTCACAATGTATTTCTGTGTTGTTTAATTTGTATAGGGGCACGTTAAAGAGAGTACTGACTGGAGAAATGTTTTCTTTCTGTCGCTGTTTCGTCAGGTATGTTGTGTTACTTTTTACGTTATGCCCTTTTGATACTGATCTCTGTGGGAGAGGGGCACGTTAAAGAGAGTACTGACTGGAGAAATGTTTTCTTTCTGTCGCTGTTTCGTCAGGAGTGAAAATAAATGTACATCCTGAATGAAGCTACACGTCTGGGTCGTCGTCTTTCTACACAACACAACGCAGAGTCAGACACAGCCGGTTACATATATATATATATATATATATATATATATATATATATACATTTTCAGAATAAATCATAACAACGTCACGCTATCAGAGACTGGACACATCCACATTTTATGTTTTTGTTCATACTGTATACTACAACTATAGTGTGTTGCATGTCCATTGGTTTAATGCCAAACTGCATTTCCTTTTCATCGTAACTTTTGGCTGGGCAATGACACTAAAGTGTGGGTTTCTGGCACAACGACAGAAATGCAACAATGACAATAAATGTAATCTAATCTTTTGCTGTTGTTGCAGGTCATTCTGGCTACCACGCCCCACTCATTCTGTTGGGTGGTCGAGGTCCCCCACAATACAGCATTTCGAGGGAGCAACTCTCTGTTTTGAGGAGCTGTGGTTTTACAGCTACAAAGATGGCACCGATATTAAAAGTATCTCTGCGCACAGTGAGACGGCGATTGAGGTATGTAGCAATTTCTTCAATATTGGAATGGGCTTCTTGTCTCTTTATTGTAAACATCCCAAGGAGGGGTTGTAGCCATGTTACACTATGCATGTTGGAAAGTAAATCTGAATACCGTAGGTCTAATATTTAAAACATGTTTATGTTTCAGGCAGTTCCACATCTGGGACATACTCCACCATCTCAGATGCTGCTCTAGACGACCTCATCAAGGAGATAGTGGCTGGGAATAACCAGATTGGCCCCGAATCTGTCAGGGCACAGCTGCAGGCCCAGCAGATGTGGATACAGAGACGCAGAGTGCGGGACAGCATGAAGCGGATAAACCCAGAAGCAGCTGCACTACGAGCAATGTCACAGAGACTGCATCGTAGAGCATACCGGGTCGCCGGACCTAACTCCTTGTGGCACCTAGATGGAAACCACAAATTAATAAGGTGAATATGACCAATACCAGACTTGAAAGATGGGTAATTTCTATCAATAGGCCACAAAACCCAAACTCTTGCTTCAGTTTATGTATTGATCATCAAATGTTATTTATACTTTTCATGTTTTTGTTTTAGGTGGAGGATTGTCATTCATGGGGGTATAGATGGGTACAGCCGGCTGGTCGTCTTCCTCCGGGCCTCAGACAACAACAGGAGTGCTACTGTGATGGACAGCTTCTTGGATGCGGTGGCCAAGTATGGTGTGCCCTCGAGGGTCAGAACCGACCATGGGGGCGAAAACAACGCTGTCTGCCTAATGATGAACGTCTTCAGAGGCTTTCACAGAGGCAGTGCTCTCCGTGGAAGAAGCACTCACAACCAGAGAATAGAACGGCTCTGGGTTGACCTGTGGCGAGGTGTGAGCAATGTGTCTATTACGACCTCTTCAACTTCCTGGAGAGTGAAGGCATAATAGACATAGACAATGAAATGCACTTGTGGGCCCTGCATTATGTCTATCTCCCGCGCATAAACCATGACCTACGGGGTTTTTTGGACCAGTGGAACAATCATGGGTTGAGGACCGAAAGACACCAGAGTCCCATACAACTTTTTGTCCAAGGTTGCCTGGAACGGCAGGACCAGACCACTTCTGCCATGCAGAGCCTCTTTGGTGGAGGACAAGGAGATGCTCAGTAGGAGCCAGAAAGAGAAGGTAGAGCTGATGCAGGAGATGTTGCTCAGGAGGAGCCAGAAAGAGAGGGTAGAGCTGATGCAGGGGATGTTGCATTGGACTGGCCAGAGAGAGTCACCGTACCTCCAAACCAGCACCTGCTAAGCGATAAGGACATGGAGCAGCTCACCGCGCAGTTTGATCCTCTTGCTGTTCGTAGAGGAGATCTTGGACTGGACACCATTCGTAATGTGATCTCCTACATTGAAGCGTTGCCATAGGTTGAATCTGGCACTGTGGCACACACACACGCTATAATGGCTGGACGCTGGCTAGTGCCACCCTACACACACACACACACACACACTGTTGTGGCTGGACGCTGGCTAGTGCCGCCCTACACACGCACACACGCACACACACACACACACACACACACACACACACACACACACACACACACACACACACACACACACACACACACACACTCTCTTGTGGCTGGACGCTGGCTAGTTCCGCCCGACACACACACGCTATTATGGCTGGACGCTGGCTAGTGCCCTACACACAGACGCGCACACACCCACCCACCTTGTTTTTCCCGCTCATGGCCTGCACCTTGTCCTGGTGAGTGGGCTTTCAACCAAACCAGGCCACACCGTTGAAAACATTTAAGCTATTTTAGATTTAGTTTGACTGTGTGACTCTGAAGTCTATGTTTTGTAATGCAAACATAAATAATGTCTACGTATACTTTGTACCTGTACATGCTTAGTCCTATAAATATGACGTTTACACATTCTGCAAAAGTGCTCTGTATTTCTAACAAAGATAAACTAGTTCTTGCTACCTTGGTCTAGTTAAATACTATACTGGACTCGTGAAAAATACTGGAAGACAAGATTTACTTTTAGGAAGGATTGCTCTACTTATTATCGTGTTTACAATAGTTGAGATTGTGCATTGTGATGCACCACAAAGGGAAGGGGTTTTTGTCTGAGTTCAGGGTTCCTGCAGTTTTTGAACGGAAAGCACACAAGTTCAGAGGATTAAGCTGTCCCCGTGCTGCTACCATGGACTGGCCCACAACCTGCAATCTAATTAATCAAGCAAAATTAAAGGATAACAAACTCCAGTTATATAATTCCATATTAATAAATAATATTACATGCAATTGACATTTGCTGTAGGATGCTGAACCCACCTCTCCCCTCTGCCTCGATTGGGCCTGGATCTTAACAACCCCCCCCCCAAACACACACACACACACACTATATTTATTGTTGTGCCTTTTTTATTTGCTCGTATTATGATGGGATTTGGTGTAATTTAGTAAATGGTTGTGTGTTGTGTGTGTGAAAAATGTATATCTCTAAAAAAGTGTGTTGGTGTATGATCACATTTGTATATGAAAATGTCTGAAGTTAATAAAAACATTCTCAGTGTTCAAGTCAATCACTGAAAAGGGTGACAATATCTCAAGGTTCTTTATTGTCAAACTAACATAGCAACAGAGTAATTAAGTCGTTGAAAATCTTAGGTCCAGCATCCAACAGTTAATGATTGTCAGTAGAGATGGGATGGCAAAAGGTGCTATATATCTCTCCCTTTTTTTTCTCCCTTGCTCTCGCTCTCGCTCTCTCTCTCTCTTTGTCTCTCTCTCTATATATATATAAATATATATAAATTCCAAAGCTGGTAAAGACCTTTCAAATGTCGCAATAATATTCATATAAGAAAAGTACTGATCTAATAACAGAGTTGTTCTTGAATCAACTTTTTCATGTACTTTTATTTCATTTTAAATAAAATGAAACATTCACAGTTAATGTAATTAGATTATACATTATTAATGCCATATATTTTTGCATACATTCACAGTAAATATGTATTCAGTATGATAGCTGTCTAACAGAAGTTAAATCCATTTCTCACTTATTCTATCTCCTTAAACCCAAAATAAAAGAACGCAATAAAAAGGGTTGTTAAATAATAGAGAAGTCACGTTGTAATATGAAGTCACGTTGTAAAAACAATAACTAATCTAACTAACTAATCTCTCTCGTTCAGATTAATATTGTCGGGTGTTCTTTTTCTGCTTTGCCAAAGGCCACTGTGTCAAGTGTCCCATTTGGGATGCCGTATGTAGTGGCAGACCATCTCACACATGCGCAGTACAGATCGGGCAGATCATGTGGGCAGATCGGTACTAGTGACAGAGGTAACCGTCGTAACCAGCAGACTTCATCCGCCTCTATCCAGCCTTTGACACTTGGAAAACGAGCACATGTGATACCGGTAAGGATAAACTAATGTTTATATATATATATATTTAAGCAATAGCTCACGACAGGCCGTGGTATATGCTCATTATATCACAGCTAAGGGGCGTGGTTCGGCCCGACGCGAAGCGGAGGGTCGAACCACGAAAGAAAAATACACACTCTAATTTAAATAGTTTTTATTAGTAAATAATGATGTTCAAAATAAAATAGTCCCTCCGTTGCCTTCTGCACAAAACATAGTGCAAGGTGGTTGCTATGCAACGACACTAACAGCAAGCGAAGATATTAGACAGAGAGCGTTGATCCATTATTTGGCTGTTTATTTACATTAATGTGTATGTTGCTGTTTATTGTGCATCCACTGAAAAACTGTCCAGCATCAGTAGCATGGCTTACGTGGTCACTTGTATAGGTTGAGGTTGTTCGAGGCTGTTGCTTGGCGTGGCGAGAATATTGCTCCACTTTCTCCGGTCCCCGAGATTGGGCTTCCAGTAGCTCTGAAGAGAGCTTTCGCACCTGTGGCCACTAACGGTCATAATTTCTCTGCTTTGTTTCAAGACCCGCATCAGAAAGTTTTTGAATGGTGCTACTTTTCCAGTTGGTCTACCTGCTCTTCACGTAGCTCTGCATGTCGTAGTTTAGGTGCTTTTTTTTCCTGGAGATAGGCACTGCTCAATCCACTCCTCCATATTATAGTAAGACCCCCCCGGAGGTCGAAGTTCATCTTAAATGTTTCCATTTTATGCTTTGTAAGTTTGTTTCGTAACGGAAGAAATTTAAATATATTTATAAAACTGACAAGTCAAATCAAGCAATCTGATTGGTCGATAGCGTTTTTACGGACCTCTTTGATTACAGATTTGAAAACATCGTTGCTTGCTTTAAAAGTAGCACAATTCATGATGTTAAACCTTCAAAAGTATCTAGATATCCCTGCCCTAATGCCAAAGGAACTGCACACTGAATATGTTTTGCCGTTTGATGTCTATGTCTGGACCGCTGCGTCAAAAAGGAGGGCTTCTGCCCCGTTACTTCTCCGCTGCTTTCTTGTTCCAGTATGAAAAGCAAACTGTTTGCTTTTCAGCCCAACGGTATACTGTTTTTCTCAGACGCGGAGGGATACTGACTTGTTGTGAAAAGTAACTTACAATTCTACCCGTGGTATACGCTCAGTATATCACGCCTAAGAACCAATCAGACTGCCTGATTTGAGTTGTCCGTTTTATAAATATAAATATATATTTTCACATACCGAAACGTTAACGCTTGTCTGAGTATATCTTCCGTTGACTCTGGCTGTGGCTCTTACCGGCTGTTGATAGCCCTTATAAGCTAACGCGAGCACTCTTTATTCAGACCACGCATAGAGAACCGCAGTGACGCGTCGTAAAACCCGGAAGTAAGTTAGTATTTTTAGCACTTCCGGTTCCTTCCTCAAAAAGCAATGCATTTTTTCCATAGGGTTTTGGAAAATAGCTCGAAATAAGGTCTGTGGTTGAAACAAATTTAAGAAATAAGTCAAGTTTTGTTCTACGACATTAAATACGTCAGCAGTGACCCCACTGGGGATTTTTGAAGAGTTTACGTGTCTGAAAAACGATGGTTGTTACCGAGTGGCTGAATAGGACTACAGAAATTGTCGAGGCCGTTGTACGTCATTACGCAGAACACGTAAACACTCCCGCTAAGTTTGTTTTCCCCTGTGTCCGCTTGAAAGCAAGTCTTTAGCCTATCTTTAGTATCTGTATATCTATATCCAGTGTTTCCCACAGATCTGAAATATACTTCGGGGGGAAGTTGCCAGGGGGGGGGACTGCGAGTGGAGCGCGGTGCGAGCGGACCGCGGGGCGGGCTTTGTGACGTGCAACACATGTGACAAACAACAAGTTTTAACAACATGTTTATTCATTAACTTTACATTACTGTATGGCAATATTCATTTTGTACAAAGATGGCACTGTTTGTGAGAGCACTTAATCCGTCTGGGTTTGTTGAAGAACAGCTCCAACGCCTGTGTGTATGGGAACGCCTCTGGTGCTGGTTCACTGACTGCTATCCGCATACATGCAGCCAGGTGCTCCCCTTTCAGTCGGTTTCTCATGTCAGTTTTCACCTGTAAAACAGACAGTTTGTTTTAAATGAACTATACAGAATGACATGCAACAGGGAATGACACTTACCCTGTTCATCGTAGAAAAATCCCTCTCGCAGTTTACACTGGAGACAGGGATGACCAACCCCGCTGAAGAGAGAAGGCTGAGGTTTGGGTATATTTCTGCCCATTCGTCCTTCTCACTGGCCAGGAGCTGCATGATCTCAGCTTGTGTCTTTTCCTTCAGAGATTAGCCAAGGCAGGGCAAATGAGTATACAGTATAATTGAAACATTTACAGATGTCAAAACAAGCAATTCTAACCGTCAAGTTCATATTAATTTAAGTATTTACCAACCTTAAATGTTCCTTCAAGAACATGCTGCTTGTAGGAGGTCCACTCTTGGATAACTGTGGCATCCTGCCCTGGGATGAATTTGTTGGCAAGGGTCTGCAACATTGAAATGTTGGTTACATCATTGGAGGTAACTGCCTTTGGACCCAGGACACTGAAGGCCCCCAGGACTTCAATATGCTGGAACCTGCTCTCAATGTTGCTCTCCAGGCTGCAGATGTAAGGTTTGAGGACCTGGAATGATATTATACATTTTTCAGTTCAAGGAAAATAAATATTGGAATGTAAAAGTAAGAAGGGATGTATTTACATCTCTGACAAATCTGGCCCACATATCTTCCCGGGGGCGCTCCAGAATTCCGTGTCCCCTCCTGATCCTCTCCTCCTCTCCGGCGATGCTAAACGCCCCAAGTCCACCTGGGTTGTCCAAGTCTTGGTGTAGGCGAGCAAGGAACGTTCCGGGGAGTGGGGTCTCGCCTCTCTCCTCAGAGTAACAAGTGTGACTGGCACCTAAATGTGGAAAAAGACAATAATCAGTGATGCAAATTAGTCGCTTTTCGGCGCCTCCCGCTTTTTTAACGCTGATTTGGGTGACTTGTGTAATTCGTGGAGAACCGAAGAGTTTTCGTTTTGGGGGGGGGGGGAGTCCGTCAGTCAGTCCGTCAGTCGGACGGACTGACTGACGGACAACTCCTCACTTCAAAAAAGAAGAAGAAATCTAGATCGCAAAATAATTAAACAAGCGAATGCCTGTTTTTCCTGGCCAGGGACAGGTTCCTTGCACTAAACACGAGCGTAACGTGTCTTCACGTGGTTATGTCTCGTCTGAAAGGAGTGCTGACGGAGAGCACCGGAACGCCGCTCCAGCTCTTCAAATATTGCAGTACCCATAGGCCTGTCGCGATAATCGATCAATTGACTTATCGTACGATAAATAAAAATGGACCTTTCTGAGCTCGATAAATTGCCGTTTACATAAAGATGTGACCTGCATTTTAGCCTGGAGCGCTGTGGCTGCCAGGCGCGCTGTGAGGGGCGGGGCTGTCACACAGCCAGGTCAGGACACTCTGCGTGCACGTGCAGCAGCGTAGCAGCCAAATTAATAATATAGCGACAAGCGGGAGACAACGTGTGACTTACTCGCGGGGAATTTAAAGTGTAATGGAATTGGTTACAAAACCTAACTACACATCTCGATTCTCCGGTGTGGCTGTATTTTGGATTCAAACCAAATCAACGAGGCGAACCTACGGACTTGAATGAGCCGGGCGGTGTGTCGCATTGGTTTAAAAAAGGTAGCGACAAAAGCAGGCAATACCACGCATTTTAAACCACCTAAAACACAACCACCCCATTCCGTTTTTCCAGCTGGGAGCAAACACGGCAGCTGGAGATGGAGAGCCCCCGCCCGACAATGCAAACATGTTGGTGTTCCTTGCTCGAAAACTTAGAAAAACAGATTTGGATATGGCCTGTTGAGGCATCTGGTTCTTTGACAGTGGACTGTACCGTGTACCTGTACCTGTGCCGACTGTTGTTTTAAGGAGTTTTTTTTTGCTTGTGAGATAATGTGTGCTCATATTTATTTATTTATTTATATATATATATATGAGAGCGAGAGCTCTGTTTTCCAGCCTGACTCTATTTAATTTATTGTTTTGGTTGTGTGTGATTTAATTAATTTATTATAATTTAATTAATTTGTTTTATTTATTATATATAATTTATATATTTTAATATTATTTCACATTTCATTTGCAATGTTGAATGTTCAATAAAAAGTTATGTTTGAAAGGATGTACTTGAATTATTATTATTATTATATATTATCATTATGTCTAAAATGGTCTTAAAACGGTGCCGACAATATTATCGTTTATCGCAATAATTTCCCAAAAAATGTATCGTCCAACAAAATTAATTATTGTGACAGGCCTAAGTACCCATAAGGAGCCGTACACGTCACATGCCACAGTGTTTGCGTGGCTGTGTCTTTAGTAAGGAGCCGTACACGTCACATGCCACAGTGTTTGCGTGGCTGTGTCTTTAGTTGTAAGCACAGTGGCGATCTGTTGTTATTAGCATCTGCTTAGCTAGCTATGCTAACGAATTTAAAGAGCTTTTCTACAACCAGGTGGAAGAGAGCTCTCCTGAGAGGCTCAAATAACCTCAGCTAAGTGAGGTTAAGGCACACCTTGATATGATCATTATACTTATTAATGAGACTAAATGAAAAACAGGTATAAAATACTATATGACAGTAAAGTTGTTAAAAATAACAAGAATAGAGTTTAAAAGGGGAGTGATTTGTAAAATATCCAAAAAGAAAAATCTGCTTACAGTTCTGTTTCATATGGGTGTTGAAAGATGTACCCATAGATCTCCTAATGTTGCTCTCAAAGTGCACCAGATTGATGCTTTTAACTTCAATATTTAAAAAAAAAATCGAATACATTTGCACACATCTTGTGTCCATATCTTTCTGTTATGCTGGTCATGCCACAACTGTGCACGTGCATGCATGCGCGAGTCATGGTAAAATCTCTGGATTAAGAGGTTGATTTTTCTTATAGAATAGAGTTTAAAAGGGGAGTGATATCTAAAATATCCAAAAAGAAAAATCTGCTTACAGTTCTGTTTCATACTGTACGGGTTTTGAAAGATGTACCCATAGATCTCCTAATGTTGCTCTCAAAGTGCACCAGATTGATGCTTTTAACTTCAATATTTAAAAAAAACATCTAATACATTTCCACACATCTTGTGTCCATATCTGTCTGTTATGGTGGTCATGCCACAACTGTGCACGTGCATGCATGCGCGAGTCGTGGTAAGATCTCTGGATTAAGAGGTTGCTTTTTCTTTGCATAACATAAAAGAAAGGCGAAATGAATGGGCTGTGATTTTAGTATTTTTAAGCAGAGGTTGAGTTCAATAATTTGTATGGCCCTCGGAGGATGTTGTAAAAATGTAAAGGAAAAAGGTTCCCCACCCCTGCTGTAAATAATAATAAAAACCCTTGATTTATAACTAAACATTTCTGTCTCCTATTGATCTGAGTATATTATAAAGAATAGCCAGTTAATTGAAGCATTATAGCACAGGCCTTTGTCAGATGGTATATCACGCTGTTTTTTTTCTGCTTCGAATAGTTCTCTCTTTTTTCACCATACTTGTGTTTGCATCACTGAATAATATAATAGGATGGATAATGCAAATAACTGGGAGCATCAAATGCATTTCTTTATAATCTACCTGCTCCTTTATGTGGAGAAAGTTCACATCAGCTCTCTGAAACACCTTGGACAGCATTGCAATGTGGGGCAGCACATCTGCCTGAAGGTAGAGGGCAGCCACAAAGCGGTATGTGGCACAGAAGGTGTATAGACCTTTGGCCACTGGGCATTTCCTTGTGCTCGCTTCTTCCGCCAGAGCAGCCAGCACAGCTTTAAGGTTCCTCTGGAGGTTTTGAACGGCTAGGTGCTGCGATAGCCACCTTGTATCTTTCACCTCCTAACAACAAGTAGAAACACTGGTAAGTGAAATATATGTAAATAATATGACACCACAATAGTATTATGAAAATAGGTGAAAACACACCTTGAGTTTCAAGTCGTTCAGACCAAGAATGGTAGCGGCAGCACTCAGTGTGGCTGACATATTTGCACTATTTCGGAAGAATAGGTGCAGTTCCTGCAGGTGGTTCCTGAAGTTTGCCATATACCTGACAGCATTTGAGGCATCTTTGCATGCCAGTGCTAGTCTATGAGCAGCACACACTACAGAAACCAGCTTTGGAAAACTGTCTGTGAGCTGCTTTGCCACTCCATTCAGACGGCCTAAGTTTAAGAATTAAATGCAGTGTTGAGGGCGTCATTTTGTTTCCTTTAATAACAGCTGACAATACACATTTCACACAATCCATTAGATTTAACAATAAACTCCATACCCGTCATCACTGCTGCACCGTCTGTCCCGAGTCCGTCGAGCCTGTCTACCGGGAGATCCTTCTTCTGTAGTACACTCTTGATGGCAGCAACAACGCTGTCAGCTTTCCCATCTTCCAGAGTTACCAGGTCAAGGAAGTGGTTGAAAACATAACCCTCTTTATCCAGGTGTCTAAAATAAAAATGTATAGGTTTTCACACATATTAATAAATATTAAGTTTAACTAGGCCTACATCTTTATTTAAATGCACATCATTCCTTTAAAAAATACCCCACCTAACATGTAAATCCAGTTGGCGGTTTACAGATACATCTGTGGTTTCATCAACCTCGAGGCTGATTGCTTGAGATGACCTTATCTCTTCCGAAATAGGCGACTCTACTATCTCTGCAAGGATCTCCAGCATTTCATCCACTATTCTGTGTGATTGATAATTTTTTCTTTGATCCACCTGAGAAAAAGAGATCATTTAACATTGAGCTGGTTAAAGTTCTTAGTTTCACAAGCATCATTTTGTACTAGGTTTACCTTCAGCTTTTCAAAGTAATCACAACCCAAAAGCTGAGCTAAACTTAAGAGCTTAGGGTAGTGTGTGTGGTGAGCCATCTCATTCTTTACTAGCCAGTAAGACATTTGAATCCACCTATGACAGCCTCATGCTCCATAATAAATGTGGGCTCAAAAGCCTGCATCACTGAGTAGCCAAGACCAAGGGCAAAGACATAATTCATTATATGAGCCAAACATGGTTGATAGGTTGCAGAAATTAGCTTTACATTAAAAAATGATATACCTGATGCAAGTGAGACCTGATGCTTTACACTATATTGATGAGGCTCTGAGGAGATGTGGCGCTCGATATAATCCTTGCGGAAAACAAGAATCCCAACTTCTATGAAAGCCCGTTTTAAGGGGCCTTTCTTTATTGGAGGCTTGTGCTGCCTGCAGATTCGGCAAAACATTCCTTTTTAAAAAGAAAAACATGTTAATTCTTACAAAAAAATAAGTTTTATTACAAATATGAACTTGCAAATGCCATTCATACCATGCTGGGTGAGGTAGAGCCAATTCTTGAACTGTGGCATTTTGAGCCAATCAGGGTTCCATCCTGAGTGGCGATGCTTGGAATCTGAAAATAATGCATTGGTATTACTGCATTTAAATGGTAGAGTTCTCCTTGCTATTATACTATGTCTGTGTCTGTGAATGTGATGCTTGGAACTGTGCTGCTTGTTCACCTGCACCTGCTTGTACCACACTGGGACCTGCTGCTGCTTGTATCACACTGGGACCTGCACCTATAAAACCGCTTCTTAAAAAGCACAACCTCGATCCAGAGGTTTTAGCCAACTATAGACCTATTTCTAATCTTCCGTTCCTCTCAAAAATTCTCGAGAAAGCAGTCGCAAAACAGCTGTTTGATTACTTAAAAAACTATGATTTATTTGAAGATTTTCAGTCTGGCTTTAGAACACAACATAGCACAGAGACAGCTCTGGTTAAAGTCACAAATGACATTCTAATAGCCTCTGACAAGGGACTTGTCTCTATTCTTTTTTTGCTCGATCTTAGTGCTGCATTTGATACTATCGACCATGATATCCTATTGCAAAGACTAGAGCACTTAGTTGGCATACAGGGAACTGCTTTAGGCTGGTTTAGGTCCTATCTATCTGAACGCTCTCAGTTTGTACATGTCAACGATGAATCTTCCATGCAAACCAAAGTTAGCCATGGAGTGCCACAGGGCTCAGTGCTTGGACCTATTTTGTTCACCCTATATATGCTTCCGTTAGGCAATATTATAAGGAATCATTCTGTAAACTTTCATTGTTATGCGGATGATACTCAACTATATTTATCAATCAAGCCTGATGAAATTAATCATCTAAATAAAATTCAAGACTGCCTCAAGGACTTAAAAACGTGGATGACCTTACATTTTTTGATGTTAAACACGACCAAAACTGAAGTTATTGTACTTGGCCCGAAGAATCTACGAAACAAATTATCTAAAGATATATTAACTATGGATGGCATTAATTTGGCCTCCAGTGAGACTGTAAGGAATCTTGGTGTTATATTTGATCAGGATTTATCCTTTAAAACCCACATAAAATCAATTTCAAGGACCGCCTACTTCCATCTACGTAACATTGCAAAAATCAGGCATATCTTGCCTCAAAACGATGCAGAGAAACTAGTCCATGCATTTGTTACTTCAAGGCTGGATTATTGTAACTCCTTATTATCAGGGTGTACCAAGAAGTCAGTCAAGTCGCTTCAGCTGATTCAAAATGCTGCAGCTCGTGTACTAACCAGAGTTAGGAAAAGGGACCACATTACTCCTGTTCTGGCTGCCTTACACTGGCTCCCTATAGAACACAGGATAGAATTAAAAATTCTTCTTCTCGCCTACAAAGCCCTTAATGGGCAGGCGCCATCGTACCTTAAAGAACTCATTATACCCTATTGTCCTACTAGGGCATTGCGTTCCAAGAATGCAGGGTTGTTGGTTGTTCCTAGAGTCTCTAAAAGTACAATGGGAGCCAGAGCCTTTTCTTATCAAGCTCCGCTTTTGTGGAATCAGCTTCCAGTTTGTGTTCGGACGGCAGACACCCTATCCGTTTTTAAGAGTGCGCTTAAGACCTTACTTTTTGATAAAGCTTATAGTTAGGGCTGATTAGATTCAGCCCCTAGTTTTGCTGATATAGGCTTAGTTTGTTGGGGGACATCTTACTTCTTCCTTCTCTCTGTCTATACCTGTGTACTCTCATGTTCCGATTAACCCAGCTTCCCCAAATTTCTTTCTTTTTGGTGTCTATATACGCCGGGATCCGGAGTCATGGATGATCCTGCGGTCCTGTGTCATGGATTGCGAGTCCTGGATCTTGAGTCGTGGCTGTGGTCCTGGATCATAAGTCCTGGATGGATATCCTCGTGGATTCATCTTCTTATTATACACACATGCATTTCCAAACATTTGGACTACCTATGTTGCAAATGTATTATCTTTTCAATTTATACACGGCATCTATTGCACGTCTGTCCGTCCTGGGAGAGGGATCCCTCCTCTGTTGCTCTCCCTGAGGTTTCTCCCATTTTTCCCTTTAAACTGTGGGTTTTCTCTGGAAGTTTTTCCTTGTACGATGTGAGGGTCTAAGGACAGAGGGTGTCGTATTGTCATACTGATATTCTGTACAAACTGTGAAGTCCACTGAGACAAATGTAACATTTGTGATATTGGGCTATATAAATAAACATTGATTGATTGATTGATTGATTGACCTGCTTCTACACTGGGACCTGCTGCTGCTTCTACCACACTGGGACCTGCTGCCTCTCCCTCAGTACTCTGACTAGTTGTGCCAGCATCTTCACTGACCACCGGCTAGAATTGAAAACAAGCTTGAATCTAGTTTGGTCTCTGCATTGCAACTCCCTGTTGACTGCAATTGTATAATTTCAGGTCAAATGAACCGACATATATCATTATTGAGACTTATGCATTTATTATTGCCATTGCAAGCAAAATGCTAACATTGGCTAAGTTACCTGTGGTTTCTCCTCCTCTCCTCTTCTCTCCTCCTTATCCTCACGCCGTATTCTCTTAAAATATTTTTGAATACTCATATCTGAGGAGTAATGCAGGGGAAATTAACAGTCTAACATTAGCTAAAGTTAATCTGTGTCCTTCTAACTGGCATAGCCCGAAGGGAAAACGAATTATAATCTTTTTTATATTTAATTTAGCACACGTAACTTGCACGCAGCAAAGTTGGCCTGGTTACGTTAAATACACTCTTAGTTGCCACTAACTTCAAATAATTTGAATCTCCTACCAAAGTCAGAAAACAACAACACAATAAGGAGAAAATAGTTACTTTACCTTAGTGTCCGCGTCTTCTAAATTAACGTCGTCTTCTCCATTTCTTGTTTCCCTCCACGCGATGGCAGCACGAACAGGAGGTGTTGAGCGAGGGATCATACACTAGTTAATCGATCGCAGAGCGAACAGGGGGGGATTATTGTACCCTAGTTAATCAACCGCAGAGCGAACGGGCACAGGAGACGTAGAGCGAGGGCTCATTGTCCATTAGTTAATCACTCGCAGATGGCGTCGCTCGCGGACGGATAAAAAAAAAAAAAAAAAGGTCCGAAATATACTTGGGTGGCTCGCCCAAGTATTAACATTGTGTGGGAAACACTGATATCTGACCATTAGAATCTGTATTTTTGAAATTGTCATTTTTAACACAGTAGTTTTACAAATGATAGAATAATTAATTACCAGTGTTTTCCAATTTTACTCGGCAGTTCGTTTCATTAGCTAACGTTAGCTAAAGCTAGCGCTACTAGTTAGCTACGCAATGGTTTGTTGCTTTGCTCCGGGTTGCAGCCACAGGTCTTCGCATGAAACGTGCTTGTTCTATCGTTCCCCGGCCAATGTTTTCCAAAGGAGAGTCTGGATTCGTGCCATGAGGTAAGTTGACGTTACTTTTTTGTCCATGTCACGGTGAAATGTAAATGATGGGTAGTGACTGTATCGCCGTTTTAGAGATGGCGCTGCTGAAAAGACCGCAACATAAGTAAAGATAATGAATACATCCTATTAAAACCTGTGTGGCTTATATGATAAGTCTAATTAGTACAAGCAGCATAACGTTTCACCATGTAACTAAAGATTGTAGTCAGGGAAATCAGTTTGACATATTGAACTAATAACAAATCACCTCTGGCTGGCAGAGAACTCTTGGCTCCATAGCTTCTCTTGGACGTAAAATCACATGTACATTTTACATTTATATTCAATTTAATGTTCCATCCCTCACATACTTTTGTATATAATAACTTATATTTTGTTTTTCTTGTTATGCTGCTGCAACACAAACATTTCCCAAATTGGGATCAATACAGTAATATCTTATCTTAATTAAGAAATATAACTATTATAATTAGTGTAGCAGCTGACACCTATTTTCAATATGGATTAATCTACCATTTATTTCTTTAGTTCAATTTTCATCTATAAAATTGTCAAAATAGTGAAAATGTTCACGAGACTTATCAAAGTGCAAGGTTGTCTTTAGATGTTTTGTTTTAGCCTATGTACTGTATGTCTTAATGCTCTTACAGTATATGTGACGGTGTGACTTTCATGAAACTAATATTTTATATCTTCCCAACAGACGAGCTGACAGGAAACCTAACACTCTAACAACCGCAACATTGCAAAGGCGAGTAAATGTAAATTAAAAACAATTCACAATTTTTTTATTTCTTCTTCCTTGCAATGAGGTGAAGCTGACCTTGCACTTGGTGCCAGTAAGGATGTTCCTCACGCAGGCTGAATGTTTCTCCTTCCTTACTGACACAGAAGCCCTTGATTTGCAATGCTTCACTAATTGTCATTTCCCTGGCTCCGTAGGGACACTTTACCTCCAGCACAGCGGAAGACCCTACCAGACCATCTGGAGATGCCCCCAACATTCCTGATAGGGAGGGCCACAAATCTGACTCATGGACCTGCATCTGGGTTGCAGTGGTGAATGCCCTGACGCCCTCACATTCATTCATAGTCCCCGACTGTACAGACAAAACACCATCAATGGCCTGTTGTTGCCCTAGCACCCTGGCAATAAGGGAAGCAGTCACACGCTTTGACCTCAGGACAGCTCCAAAGTTGCTGGCAGTCAACCTTCCTTTCCTGAACAAATGCCAGTTTGGGTTGGTTCGCTGACCACTGGTAGCCACCTGAATTGCCCTCTGTTGCTCTTCAGACAATGCCATGCTTGCCACAATTTCCTCAGGTCCCTGATGCCCAACAGATTTGATAATTTCAGGAACAGTAAGTGTTTCCAAGCTGTAGTGTTCCTCTTCTGGCTCGGGTGAGAGAAGCCAATAAATTCCTGAGAACCTATCCCCCGAGTCTGTCCCTCAGCCAGTCACGATCTTCGGAGGTGGGCTCTCTTGTCAGCGGGTTAAATTAGTTATTGGTTTCAACAGTCACATTAAAACAGTTACTAAATCAGCTTACTATCACCTAAAGAACATATCTAGGATTAAAAGACTAATGTCACAGCAGGATTTGGAAAAATATGTCCATGCTTTTATCTTCAGTAGACTGGACTACTGCAATGGTGTCTTCACAGGTCTCACTAAAAAATCTATTAGAAAGCTGCAGCTGATTCAGAACACCGCTGCTCGAGTCCTCACTGACACTAAGAAAGTGGATCATATCACTCCTGTTCTGAAGTCTTTACACTGGCTTCCTGTGTGTCAAAGAATAGATTTCAAAATACTGCTGCTGTTTATAAAGCACTGAATGGTTTAGGACCAAAATGCATTTCTGACCTCCTGCTAAATGATGAACCATCCAGAACTCTCAGCTCTTCAGGGACTGGTCAGCTTTCCGTCCCCAGAGTCAGAACTAAACATGGTAAGGCAGCGTTCAGTTATTATGCTCCAAATATCTGGAACAAACTCCCAGAAACCTGCAGGTCCGCTGCAACTCTTACTACTTTTAAATCCAGGCTGAAGACTTTTCTTTTTGTCGCTGCTTTTAATTGAACTATTCATATCTTAGACTGCACTGTAACTTTTATCCATGTATTTTTTCTTTTAATGTTTATTTTATGAGCTTTTCTTTTTAATGACTGATTTTAAATGCCATTTTCTTAATGTCTTTCATTTTTTGTAAAGCACTTTGAATTGCCTTGTGTTGAAAAGTGCTATATAAATAAACTTGCCTTGCCTTGCCTAATAAAGATTTCATGTGACACATACATATGATTTGTTGATGGGAATTAATGTGAATAAATTAACTCTATGTTAACGGTACTCTTGCTATCACTACTCACCGACACTATAAACCTTGTCCCTCATGCTAGCCCTGACAACACCGGTAAGCACACCTTCATCTAGGCTGCACTGTTACGTGTCCTGACTTGTAGTGGTTCTCTCCTCTGTCTACACTCTTCTTGTCATCTTTGTAAAACGATATCAGACTGGTAATTGACACAGCCATGACTTCTAGTTAAATTCAGTGTGGCTAAAATGAAAAGCTTTGTTAAAATATGCAAGCACGCGAAAGTCAAATTCAGCTTTATCGTCAAAAATTCGACATGTGTTATACATCCAGAAATATTGAAATATCGTTTCCCACAGTGTGACATGTATACATAAAACAAAACAAAAAGAGCCTAGATAACCGGGGTATACAGTTTAAAATGTTAATATATTTAATTTAAAGTGTTCAAAGTGCAGTTTCAGTGCAAGTCAGTTGAAACGATCTTAAGTTGGCGTGACGTTGAAGTCGTGCGACCCTGCTGCTGTACTGGCTTGTAGTTCGTCTATAGCATACCGTTAGCATTTCGCTTTTGGCTACTAGATTTATGATTCGGAAATTATAAAAGTAGGGTTGACATGTGGAGATTATCCGGCTGAACAAAACGTGATCCCTCTCTTAAATGTGTGTCAACCACAGACCTTATTTCAAGTTATTTTCCAAAATCCTATGGAGAATTTGCATTGGTTTTTCAAGAAGGAACCGGAAGAAGTTTACTTCCGGGTTTTACGACGCGTCACTGCGGTTCTCTATTATCCAGTGAAGAACACTCAGCAGAGCATATATTTCTCAACACAACATTAACTGTAACGTTAAATGTCCTTAACTGAGCTAGTGGACTGTAAAAACACTACCCACCCATGACTCCAATTCGACTAAAGGCTAAAGTCAATGTCTGAATAAAGCATGTTAGCGCTAGCGGCCTACCAGCATGAGTCATGGCCAGATTCAAAGGTAGATATACTCAGACAAACATTAAGTATCAACTTGACCTTTTCTTAACTGAGGCTTGGTGGCCTGTAAACAGTATGAACAGGCGGGCTGCATGTTTTCTATTGTAAATAAATAGATAAGACTATGAATATGTATTTATTACCAGAGTAGAAATTCTGGTGTTAAACGTCAATTTAAGGACGGAGTAAGTGGGCTTCTTTCATATTGACGAGCGACTTATATTTTAATTTTCGAGTTCAATTGATAAAGATATTGTAAATGTAACGTTAGTTTACAACATTGTGTTATATATTTTTACATCTCCAAAATGTTGACCACTGTCCTAAAATAAAGTATAGGCTTTGAGTAACGAATTTAAGTTTAATGTTTGATATATTTTGAATATGTCAATGATCTTCTTGTAGCTGAGACACTTTGATGGCTAATTCAAGACTAATGAAAGGTTTTCTCTTTTAAACTTCAGGGAAGCAGCCATCTATTCCTACTGTTCTACCCATGTGGATGATCCTGTGAATGGGCATTGCTTGTGGTAAGTTTAAAAAAATAAATAAAAATGTCATGAGGGTATGAATGTTTTCTGGTTGCTCATACAAAACAAATCATTACGGAGCTTTCAATACTCACAAATGGAGGAAGCATACCCCACATACACTTAATGATTTAAAGCCTGGAATTGTTGATGGGTATGATGTTTTACAATCATTTGAAACGGGTACTACTGATCAGTTGAATGATGATTTGCCATCTGAAGAACTTCCTGATGAAGAATCAACAGTTTCGACAGATATTGAATTAAAACTTGCCTCAGTCCTACTTAAATTAGAAAATGATTTTCTTGTATCAAGTGCAGCTGTGAATGAGCTTCTAGAAGAGCTGCAATATGTAATTGGTACTGCCTCTGTGCCAGTTACCCAAAAGACTATAATCCACTTCTTACAAGATCGCAATTGCCAAGTTGATGAATCAGTTGTGAAAGAGTTGGCCACTGAACTTTGCACTTCAAATCCCATTCAAGCTGCAATAGGAAACCGTGGAATTCACGGAAACAATCCAGATGATTGTTATCAAGAATAAGCTGCTTTTCATCGTCAGAAAGCTGAGTGCATGGTATAGGCAACATTACAGAGCCTATGAACTGAAACTGTGTCCTACAAAGAAGGTGGAACTTCTTGACTCAAATGAACTGACTGATCCATACCTATTGGCTGACTATACAGTTGGGGGAATGCGGCTAATAACTCTTAAAAGATACATTCATGTATAAGGTCAGAATGAGTATATATATATATATTAATGCTGTCAAAATTATCGCGTTAACGGTGAAGGATTATTTGAATTATTTGAAGGATTAAAGTAACGTGTTATGGCAGGAAAGTTAAATCTGGTATATTCATTTTAATGTCACCTTATATATATTCATGTGTGTTAAATTAGAAGGGACAAAGTATCTTTTCCCTCCCCCAATATATTGAGGTGAAGTACTTGTGTTTAGAGAAGAGATGGGAGCATGGGACACCATATTTGGGAATAGTGCCAGACGCTGGAATGCTTCCCTCGTAAAAGAAGGGGGGTGCGTGACACAATCTTGTAGCAGATGTGTATGTGTTTTCATTGAAGTAAATATAAATGCTACATGATTACTGGTCAACTATACCTCTGTTCTTATTCTTTCATGTGTGGGTACTAAATGGCTACAAACATTGTGGAGAAATTAGCTTAAACATCTTTTATTACTCTATATGAAATGGAAGCAGTTTTTTATGACAGGGACGAGAGAGGTGGGGGAGGGACACATTCCGAAGAGGTTCAGCAGGTCAATTGTCAGGGGAATCGACTTGTTTTCAATAAAGGTGTGTGGTTGGTTACTTTGTATTAACAATAACAGTATGTGTAAAGGAAGCTGGAAATATACAATGTGAAACCTTTTATTTGAAGTAAAGATGTGAACAATAGCTCAAACAAATGGAAGGGCTATAGGACTAATAAGGGTGTTCTCTGTATTAGGCCTGTGTGAAGTTTGACTATTTGAAAAGCATCTCTAATACTGCTTAAGAGCATAGGTAATGTGTTCCTCGTTGTTATTGATATGAAAGTAATTAACATGTATTACGTATATTTAGCCAACTATAACAACTATATCTTAAAACATACTTTTAACTTGTGTGTGGTAACCTGAAGGGGGGAAGATGGACTCAGGGACCAAGGGCCATAAAGGGGATGTGTGTGTGCTGGCTGCAAGATGTGAAATAAGATAAGGAAACTTGTTGTTTAGAGCAGGTTCGTACCAGACACCAAAAGGTGTCTGGTCTTCGTCAAACTGAATGAGACTTTTTGTTTCCGGGTTTCTTCTGCTGTGTCGCACTGATTGGGTGCGACAGGCCATGTGTTGGTCTCTGCCAATAAGATGACCTCTGGGGGAAAGCACGTACACACCTCCTCCTGTGTTTTAGTATGAAAGCCTGTGTTTTCCTTTGGTTCGCGCTCTTGTTTTTCACCGGCCGTTCCTGAGACCTGTCTCACACTGGGGGTAGAACCTGAGCCCGGAGTACTCTGCAGAGTGCTTCGTGATTTCTTTGTATTTGTATTTTGTATCGTTACCTTGTATCATTAAAGCCGGATTATTGTTTAACTTGTATTCTGGTGTTACTTAATCTCTCCCTCTCTTCTCCCGAATTCACCCAGCTTGTCAAACGACACGCGGAGACGAGGTTGGTTTTCAACATCCTCTAAATCTCCAACAACGGCGGTAATACATTTTTTGAATTAACTGCGTTAAAAATATTTAACGCATTTAACGCATGTGCAGAATGGCCCGCCCCATACTGTACATCCCACCAGTGGCAGCGCTGGGGTAGGCTACAGCCATACCAAGAAATGGCTTAGCCCCACCTTAGCCCCACCATGAACAATGATGTTAAAGTAAGCTAAATAAAGTCTGCCAACTCGCGCCGAGTAAATTGCACAGACAGCTGTTAGTAAGATTGATTTTAGTAGTCACTTGTCTGGAAATACCGAAGACTAGAAACTAGGGATGCACGATATTGGTTTTTTGAAACCGATACCGATAACTTCCTGCTTTTCAAAACCGATACCGATAACCGATAATAATATAATATATATATATATTAGGCTTGGGCGGTATCATTTTTTTCATACCGTCATACCTTGCTGACATCATACCGTGGTATACGGTATATGACGGTATGACTTGGGTCGACTTGAGCGAGGTGGCGTTCGGCGGCAAATAGATGTTTCGAACGGTATATTATATGTTCGGTGTAAAATGCAGCCCGAGCCGGTAGACGCTCGCAAAGTGCCGCGACGTGCGCGCAAGTGCAAAACAAGGGCTGCATACATGACACATTGTGCAAATGGCACATTTTGAGATCGGATACAGGACGCGTTTGTAGATGTCCGACATTGTTTCCATTGTGAGCTAAGTTAACAATATATCATCATACATAAACGTTTTCCGGTAGTAAATACTTGACTTATTGAATAAAGTTTGCTATATTCACTAACTAGTTTGGCAATATTATTCCGTGCATGTGTTAAAAACCTTATTTCCATTTGATTCATTGGATTACTCGCGTGAATGTTTAGCACGTAAATGCTTTCGTTTTTAAAACCGTCCGACCTCGACTACAAAACCATCAACCAGTTGCATAGGATTAAAAAATGTCAACACTCACTCGCCCCGTCTTAAACATTTCCAAAGAAGTACCTCTGTCTCTCGTTGTGCTGGATGAAGTCACTGGCGACGAGTAAACCCAAAATAGTCCCAAACAGGCGCAGAGGCATTTTTCTTTTTTACTAGTTGTCCGAGTTCGGGGCCGGCAAATGCTGCCGCCATCTTGCTCAGCTCAGCTCTGTGCTGAGCTCTGAGAGCGGCAAAGACGGACTGCCCTCCCCTGCCCTCTGCTGGCGCGTGCTGTGCATTACAACCAATGTCGTCCCTGTCAAAAGTCCGTGTCAGTGTAATAGAATGAAACGCATCTGTGATTTGGCGCACAGTCTGTGACGTCACGGTATTGGAAATCATATCGACGGGATTTCGAAATACCCTGGTATACCATAATACCGTCATACTGCCCAAGCCTAATATATATATATATATATATATTAAATGTACCAGTAGTTTTTTCCTCGTTTTAGCCCTGGGGTCGTCTCTGGCAAACTTCTTGCCTTTTTCAAAAGCCTCGTCGATAGGTAAAAGCCCCGGTGCCTTTGTAGCTGGCTTTGGATTCGCCGCTAGTTTAGCAGCGCAGGCGTCTTCGTGCGCTTTTAACACACCATCGTAGCGATGGCGATGTTTCAGGTGACTAATCAGGTTGGAAGTATTATAGCTCGTTGCCTTTTTCCCTCCTCGTGGAACTTCTGCATTACATTTGTTAATACAAATAGCAAGCGAACTATCTAACTACTGTCCTGGCTTCACGGCCGCACACCATTTACGTCACAGCCAGGCATGAGTTAGGGAGCGCTGGATTTGGGAAAAACTCCCCTCTTCCTAAACCACTAATACCACAGTACTGGCAAAACGGGAGGAGCCGAGTGAAAAACAAGTGCCCCTCATCCCAATCCACCCACACCGCAGTATTTTTTTCTTTTTTTTTACCCAAAAAATATATTGTATATTATCGGGGCTATTAATACTTTTATCGGGTTTATCGGGGTGACGTCATAATTCCTAATTTCTAATTATCGTGCACCACTACTAGAAACGGTTTTGAAAACTTTTGTCACGGCGTGATCGTCTTCTCAATAGAACTTCTTTGATAATGTCTTGTGGCCAATCAGAATCAAGATTACGGCGTGGTGTTTTTGCAAGAAGTCCTGACGGAGAATACTTTTGCTGTACTGCACCTCTATATACATCGATACAACATTATAAGTATAAATAAGACCCCACGGTTTGATGATTGATAGGTGTGTGGGCTGTCTTTCATTTTGACACACAGAACAATGTTATAATAAACATACATACTGTATGTTAAATGGATATATCCGCCTTCTTTGATTTATCTTTCCATTCCCACAACAATATACATAAAGAAATGGCATATTTTGGACATAGTTCGAATGGTGATTAATCATGATTAATTAATGTTTAAGCTGTGATATATATATATATATATATATATATATATATATATATATATATATATGAACTTTGTATGTAATACTTTGTAAAGTACAACACAATGCAATTTGAAAAGAAAGAATGTATTGAGTGTACACCTGCATTTCATTAATTCCCTCTTCACATGTCTCTATTTTTCTCTTTCTCTTAGAGCGCCATGGCTGATATTGGACCACCTGTTCGATTGTTGATCATCTTTAACGACCACAACAGCGTCAGACTGGAGCTTCGAAATGGGATTCCCAACTCAATGGAAGAGCTCATTGAGGAGGTCAAGAATTCATGTGGATTAGAAGGTTACATAAGGCTACAGTACAAAGACACTGATTTTGGGAACACATTTGTTAATCTTACATCTACACATGCGATTAAAGATTTAACAGTGATCAAAGTTGTCGAATTAGACCCCGATTCTACAACTGTGGTCTTGTACCCAGTTGAGATACCATTAAATAGTACCCCTACAAGTGGACTGTACAGTGAAGACTCCTCCTCTGGATCTGTGAATACAGATGACACAGTACTACTTAGCGGCTCTTCCTCGGAATCATTAAAAACACAGCAGTGGCCTAAAGTGTTTCCAATCCCGGTCTTCTCCTATGACACAGAATGTCAATTACAGAGAGGAAATGCAGAGTACACAAAGAACCAATCGAGACTGACACCAAGCTCAAATCATCTGCGGAGCTTGCTGTGAACTCGTTGAAGACCAAGTCTCAAGAAGAGTCCTAACCTGCGAAGAATTTAAAGAGAGCCAGGCGAGCTGAGGCCAACCATTTTCCGTCCTTGCCGATTGGAGAGACTCCAGAAAGCTTGGAGCAAGAGACAATTTCCCTTTTGGCAGAACAACAGAAAAGAAACAACCGGCAATCAATAAAAGAAAAGATGGCGAAGGCGTTTGGATACCGAAGACAATAAATAGTGCATCAGAGGCCAAGCATTGAAGGCCTCTTGGAGCGGTGGCCTGCACTTTTTCACATGGAAGAGGTCATTATTTTGATGAAACCCTTGATACAGCCTAGGCAAATATGTTGACGTTTTATTTTTAATATATATCACAATATAAGCTTTACATATATTACTCTCGGTGTCTTTATTTGGTGGTGGTTTACAATAAATATGTGGATTAATTTAAATGTTACATTCATACAAGCTGACTTGTCGTACTTTTAATCAAACCGTTGGCTCTTTATAAAAAATATGTGTATTATAAATTCTCAGAGTTTTTTGTTTCCTATGCTGCTTATATTTTCTAGGTAAATGCTGAGTTCATAACAACAACTCCATTGGAGACAAAGTTCTTGGTGCAGTTGGACAAACACTCCACCAAACTGCTGCAGGTCATCAGGAGCAGGGTAGGAGTTGTGAAACAGAAGACCACCGGGATCTTGCAGGTTTTGGATGAGGTATCTATGAATGAGTTTATCTGTGGGATCAGTGGCTGAATCTTCCTTTTTTTTGCATTTGATTTATAATATATATATATATATATATATATAAATAAATAAATAAAACTGTTCTTACTCAGACTGTGGACATCGCCATCAGAAGAGAATGCATCCTCAAATCTCTAATGATCTACCTGGGTGAACCTGTTAGATGGTCAACAGGTTCATCAAAGAATTCCAGGTAAGACCTCCCACTCACTCACAAGAAGTTTGTTCATAAAAGAAAAATAACATATTTGTACTGCATGCAAATAACTGCTTGGTTAGAAAGCTAGTCATTTGTGATGACCTCCTGAGCTTTCCTCTTGGGCCGACTGAACTGAGAACTTTCCTTTTTTCATCTATCCACTATAATCTTGTATTTTTAAAAGGTAGCTGCAAACTTGGGGAAACCTTTGCGCCTCAGGCCGGTTGAACTACACTATGCTGTCCTCATCCATTTCCCTTTTGTTTGCATGATATGCAGGACGCTGAGGCTGGAGAACTGGAGCAGGCAACAATGGCAATCTTTGTCATTGGGAAAGAGGATCAGTTTCATCGACCCAAAGCCGTCAAGGTTCTCATCGAAGGAACAGAGGTCCTCAGTGGCTTGCCCTCGGTTGCGACAGCTTTTGCCATGCTCTTCGGGCTCACATACGCACTGAACTTAAGATATCCGAAAGAACTGCAATCCACTTTTGAAGTTGTGTAAAAAGTCCTGATGGAGCTTGAGGGGAAAAAGATGAGCCCAAAAGTGAATAGACTGAGAACCCAGCTGTTCATCCCAGCGTAGACACTTTGTTGCACTCACTCAGTTACCATTGTTACATGGTAAGGTTTCTAAAACCAAGGTTTTATAATAATTATGCATTATAAAACATTTGCGAAAAAGTGTTGTGTTCAGAAGTTGCACTTACAGTATGACCGATTTTCACTGTAGAAGTTATGCATGTCTAAGCATTTTCAGTGATTACATGTCTCACATGCGCAAGTTGTCAGTGTTGCTTTAAAAAAAAGTGTGCAGTAGATAATAAGGACAAGTCTTTTTTCTAAGAGTTTGATGTTTGGAAGCGGCACATATTACTGCAACTAATAACTGTGGTACTTATTAACATCTCTAAGATCAGGTAATGGCTGCCTCAGAGGCCAAAGCTGGTTGTGTGAACAACTTGTTTTTCATTCATATAAATGTGCTCTGGAGTTAAAATATACAGATTGATCTGAAGAAATTGACTGTTTTACTTTTATTAGTGTACCTTTCAGTTGCATTGCACTCCTTAAATGTGTTTGAGACACTTTAGGTAACAATGTGGCTGTCATTTGATTAACTCTGAAGGTACATTTTTTAATGAATAAATCACATGGATTGAGTTACAGGTGTCCCCTCAGCTGTGCAGACTTATTTAATAATACGGTAGGAAATTGTGGAGTGAAATTAATATCTATCTTGTCCACACTTTTCATCCACACTTTTCCTCTACTGATGAGAGGAAGACAGAGGGGACTAAAGTATTTCTTATTTTTCTACATTGACCTGAATATATTCTTTATTCTGTGTATTTGTGGACTGAAATGTAAGTTGTTATAAAGTTTGTGATACATATATTTGCAGTCACTTCATTATACGTTAAATACATTTAATTCAAGCTAAGATACATTAGCTAGTTAGTGCTCTTACCTGTGTGCCTCCTTCAAACAGCATTATAACCAGACTATCTTCCAACGATAAGTACCAGTTATAGCTACTTTATTTTAGATAAACAATTGAAAAGACAAAATCAACCAGCTAATGTATTGAAAGACCAATCTTTATTTAAAGGTGCCTTTTATTTAAACCTTCAGATGTGAGATATTAGTTATGCAGTAATAGTATTGACAATACAAAAATACTGAGCAACTTTAGTTGAGTTAACTTTATATTTCTTATTGTCTAAAAATCATTTATTACACTCATTTTTCCCACTCATATTCACAGTGTGTACCAGTTGACTGTATTTCCCGTCCGGTGTCATCTCTCTAACCGGAGTACTGTTTTGGATGAAGCGGCTCCGGCACAGTAGGTGTAGCAGTATGTACAGCAAGTTGCATTACATAGATTGTTTTGAACACACCCTCAAAATAGCATTGTGATTATATTACTGGATGGAAACTGAAAGCACGGGAAAATTCATAATCTACATAACAGAAAGTATGAATAACAATAATGAAATTGTGACTGTAGATATGTTTATACTTTATATTATTTACTGTACATGTTTAATTTAGATTTAATTATTGTGATTATTCTTTATTCTTTCTATCTATCTAAATCTCACAATGGGGTAAGTTACAGGAACTTTTCATCAACAGATTGCTTTAGTCTGGCTTAACTCTTCACTGATTGGTTGCACACACTTTAAATGTACTGGCTATGCAAAACAGAAGGTGGGGCTCATTATCATATTAAAAAGCGCGTTTTTTACGCGTCAAGAACGCGCGTAAAACGCGCGTTTTAAACGGGCGAATAGTGGCACTTTAGGCTTTCGATACTAAAGTGCCACTATTCGCGCGTTTTATGCGCGAAAAAAGCGCTTTTTTTAATATGATAATGAGCTCTTCCTTCTGATTTCCATAGCCACTAAGTTTAAAGTGTCTGTAACCAATCAGTGAAGAGTAAAGCCAGACCAAAGCAATCTGTAGATGAAAAGTTCTTGACATTTTTAGGCTTTGCTGTAAATTGTATATTATTCCAGATTCAGGGGACCAAGTATTAATTTTCCTTTGAATATAATCACTAAATAAAACAATGTAAAATATATATATATATATAAAAAATTACAATTGCCTTACCCTTTTCCTTAACCCTCTGGAGTATAAGGATATTTTCTCGATATGTAGACGTCTCCTTAAATCACCTTTTTTAATGTACTTCTTATAACATGGCACCCCATATGTTACTTATCAAAATATTCAGGACACTCTCTGGTCTTGCTAGAGATGCAAGTCACTCACCTTAGAGTACTGTCTTATGAGATACTTAGCTGAAAATGAGAAATCCGATTTTTGGAAAACCTAACTCTTGTGAAAACACATTTACTCATCTCATCTATTTTTTGGGGCGTTTTAGATTTGGTTTACAAAAGTAGTGAAATAATGATATGAATTAAACTAAAGTCCTATATAGATGAAATGTTATTCATGTGTAAAATAGTTCCATCTCTCTGCTTTCACCACAGAAAAGTTACATCAGGACTGATTCATGACTTCATATTCCATACCAAGGTTCATGTGATGTGTACAAATACAAATTGAGCATTAGAACTTTTTTTTTCAACCAACAATTTATGTTAACATAAGAAACTGTAAAATCTCAATATTTACAATATCAGAACTTTTCAACCAACTATTCATTATAAATGTAAAGACAGGGGGAGCAGTGTCATGGTCTTTGTCTGTCTTCCAGGACAGGGGGTCTGGCTGCTGTGTAGGTGATGGTGCATGGGCTGCTGGTGGCTGGTGGCTGTGTCGGAGGGAGGTAGGTGTGATTGTCCCAGGTTGATGCTGGTGGCTGTGTGGGAGGTACGTCTGCTAGGCGAGACTTCTTTGCTGGCTGGGTTGATCGTGATGGCTGTGGTGGAGGCCTTTGTACCGAGGTGTATCTTAATCTTGTGGCAGATGGAGGCCACTGTAGTGATGATGGTCCTCTGGTCCTTGGTGGTGATGGCTCTGGCGAAGGCCCTTGAGCCACGGTAGATCTTGACCTGGGGGCAGGTACAGATGGAGGTTCTTGTTGCGGCTAGGCCCAGGCAGCTGTGAAATCTGAAAAAATATAGGACAATAATTACTACTAAGTTTGTTAAAATAAAATGCATGTGGAGTCTCTCTCTCTCTGTCTCTGTGTCTGGAGGAGCGTGCGATAGATAGAGACGTTGTTAGTATTTGGTGCTAGCTCGGAGCTAACGGAGATTAGTAGCTGTTTCAACAATAAGGAGAGAGAGAGCTCTTTCCTTTCGGACTTTGAGAGAGAGAGTTATGGGGGTTGTTGTTAGCATCTGGTGCTAGCTCGGAGCTAACGGAGATTAGAAGCTGTTTCAACAATAAGGAGAGGGAGAGGTCTCTCCTGTGGGACTGAGAGATAAAATCAAATCAGGGAAGGAAAGGACTCTGAGCGATTAGATTGTAAACTTTAGTCTAAGTTATCTCAGTGGGTCTCAAACGGTTTGGTCATCTTTGTAAACAAATATTTCCATCCATGCAATATTAGTTGTATATAAAATGAGTTAATAAATCATTCCACTGTGTGCAATATAGGTCAGTACAAAACTAAAAAAACACAGTTTGAAAGGGGAGTGATTAGTAAAATATGCATAAATAAAAAAGAAAGAATGCAGACTAGGTAAGATAAAGATAGGAGAGAGGAGTTGAATGAATGTGTTATTGCTTGTGAGCATATTCTAATGGATGTTTGATGATTGAAATATATACTAGTACCCCCCCCCCCTAGAGGGTGTGAGGTCATCACAAATAAAACAGGTACACATGGATAGGATACTAGATAAGTGTGCACACTGTTGAGGCAGAACCTCTGCTCCGCGCGTACCTCTATGAGTTTGTTTTACAAGAAGGAAAAGTCAAAGTACCAGGATAAGGGTTAAACAATAATCTGCTTTAATGGTGGAACATACAATACATCACAAAACAATTCAAAAGGGGCCCCTCTTCGGGTGCCCCTGCTCTGGTCCTCTCCTGGGAGAGGTCTTACCCCTTGGCCGTATGAAGAAAAGAAGAGAGCGAACCAAAGGAAAACAAAGGCTTTCATACTAAAAACACAGGAGGAGGTGTGTGAATGCTTCCCCCAGAGGTCATCTCATTGGGAGAGACCAACACATTGGCTGTCGTACCCAATCAGCGCGACACAGCAGAAGAAACCCGGAAACAAAAAGTCTCTTTCAGTTTGACGAAAACCAGATACCTTTTGGTGTCTGGAACGAACCTGCTCTAAATAACAAGTTTCCTTATCTTATTTCACATCTTGCAGCCAGCACACACACATATTCCTTTATGGCTCTTTGTCTCTGTGGCCATCTTCCCCCCCTCAGTTGTTAAAGCACCTTTCGTTTCACCTACTCTTGGCATCTTTTAAGATATAGTTGGATTATACAAATATCACATGTGAGTTACCTTAATATCCACAATACCGAGGAAAACATTACTGCTATTCTTGATACAAAGTAATTAAACACACACATATATTTATCATGTAGACTTCCCTAATATTTGACATGCTGGAGATCTTTTAAGAAGAATGTCTCCTCCCCCAGTGTCACGATTCTCATGTTATGTCACGTTTATAGTTTTGTAGGTTTGGGTGTTTTTGCTGTTTTCCATGTCATGTTTTCCTTTGGGTTATTGTCTTGTCATTAGTTTCCCTGGTGTGTCTAATTGTCTGATTATGTTCACCTGGGCCCCTGTGTTTTCTCCTCCCTCCTCACCTGTGTCTTGTTGTGTGATTGAGTCTTGTGTGTATTTAAGTTCTGGGTTGTCTGTCTGTCTTGGTCGGTTCGTCTTGTTCCCTGACTAGTTATGCGGTGAGTGTTCTGTTTTGTCATTGTCTATATGGATCATAGCCTTGAAATAAAGGAAGTTTCAGTTTATATCTGCATTTGGGTCCTGCTTGTTTCACAAACCGTGACACCCAGCTCTTCCAATCTACTGGAATGCAGAACTGCTCTCTGTTCATACAGAGTAATAAAACATGTTTTAGCTCATTTCTCCACAATGTTTGTAGCAATTTAGTACCCACACATGAAAGAACAAAACAAAGAAATCAAATAAAACACACACCCTTATCGTTTCTTAACTAATGCATGCTGGACATGAATCACTAATTAACAGGACTTTAACTGCATTATCTGAAAATGTATCTGGGAATTCCCCTGTTAATTGCAAGGACTATTGATAATTAACAGAGAGACCGACCAAGAAATGGGCCCAGCAGATCCGTTAGAGTCGGAATTATTACATTTTTCCTTTTTTTTGGCTAACTGCTCGGATAGATGGAAGAGAGCACCCGGAGTTCAGCAGCGGGAGGCTGTGTTGTCTGAGGCGCGCCAGATTGCTAGAGAGAAACCAGGTATGGTGAAGTTCTTACCTGGCTGGAGTTCAAAGATCCTCCCTGTGTGTGATTCCCGGCCTGCTAGCCCCAGGCTTGCTAGCTCCCGGCCTCCCAATTCCCGACCTGGCACCATACGCCTCGGTGGGTTCCGTCTGCAGTCAACCCATGCTTCTGCCCCAGTTCCTGCTCCTGTCCAGGAGTCATATTCTGGAACTCGTCTGGCTTATGGAGGTCCACGGAGTATTCAGGCGGCTGCTAAGAGGAGGAGTCGCAAGGCCAAGCTAGTAGCTCAAGCCCCAAGAGCCATGGTTCCGGCTCCAGAACCGGACCTTACAGCCATGTTGCCGGCTCCAGAACCGAACCTTACAGCCATGTTTCCGGCTCGAGAACCGGAACTTACAGCCATGGTCCCGGCTTCAGTGCCGGCTCCAGTAACCATGGTCCCGACTCCGGCTCCTCGTCACCTGCTGACTCATCGGCCGACGCCAGCTCCTCGAGTCCTGTCGGCGTACCGGCCGACTCCAGCACCTCGTCTCCTGTTGGCTGTCCGTCCGACGCCAGCTCCCCATGTTCTGTCAGCATACCGGCCGACTCCAGCACCTCGTCTCCGGTTGGCTGTCCGTCGGACGCCAGCTCCCCGTGTCCTGATGGCTGTCCGTCCGACGCCAGCTCCCCGTGTCTTGTCGGCATACCGGCCGACTCCAGCACCTCGTCTCCTGTTGGCTGTCCGTCCGACGCCAGCTCCTCGGGTTCTGTTGGCGAACCAACCCACTCAAGTGTCGTTGGAGGTCCCGCAGACTGCCCTTCTGCCGGGGGTCCTGCCAACCCCATGTCCTGAGCCGTTGGAGGTCCCGCAGACTGCCCTTCTGCCGGGGGTCCTGCCAACTCCATGTCTGGTCCCGTTGGAGGTCCCGCAGACTGCTCTTCTGCCGGGGGTCCTGCCAACTCCATGTCTTGCCACGTTGGAGGTCCCGCCGACTTCTCTTCCGCTGGGGGTCCTGCCAACTCCATGTCCTGTCGCGTTGGGGATTCCGCCGACTGCTCTCCTACCGGGGGTCCTGCCGGTCCTGTGTCCTCTTCCATGTGTCCTCTTATGCTGGTAAGTGTACTGTCATCCTCGTCACTTTCTCTCTGGGCATAGTCTTTCAGACACTTTGGGGGTTTATGTTCCCGGGGGGGATATCTCCGACTGCATGAGGCACGTGACGTCACCCTAGGGTGCTTCTCGCAATTATCCTCCGGTGTCTGTTGACCGTCTGTCTGCATGTCTGTGCTCAGTACACTAGGCTGTGTCGTCTCTCTTTTCTCACACCCTACTCTGGAGTCCAGCTCTGGCTCCTGTGTCTGTGTCTCGTTCTCACATGTTGTCTTTGTGACAAACTTTACTCAACTGTGCTTTTGCACTTTCCCCTTACCGGGATAATAGACTAGAAAAGCGGGGCTGCCCTTGTCATGCCCTACAAAAAGTCCTTTCTCACACCTGGACTCGAGTTTTCCTCTGTCCTGTTGGTAAGCATAACACACTGACCCAAACTTGTGCATCCTGGCTAGATCACACCTTTTTCCTGTCAGTGCTGTATATGGGGTGGTGCCCGTGTGCTTGTTAAAACACCGATTTCTGGTGTAAGCTGCTTCTTGGACCGCATAATGCCATAGACTCTTAGGTACGTTACCGTCTATTAGCTTACACTTAGCCATTTCCAAAAGAGTGCGCCCTTCCCTCTCAGCTATCCCGTTCTGGTGCGGCGAGTAAGGACAGGACGTTTCGTGTCTGATCTTCTTCATTCTCTGCAGTGACTGAAACTCTCTATTTGTAAACTCTGTTCCGTTGTCGGACCTCAGGCATTTTACGCTGCCATACGGAGCTACATCTGCAAGGAATTTCTCTGTGGCCTGAAGTGCGTCACTCTTTGCTTTGAGAAAGTAAACAAACACTGCCCCTGTACACACATCTGTGAAAGACTACATATATTTAAAGCCACCTATGGACTCATTATTTACTGGACCGGCTAGATCTGTGTTAACTACCTCAAGTGGTGTCTTTACTTTTTCTGTGGGACCTGTGTTCCTTATTTGAGTGAACTTTCCCTTTTCACATTCTTTGTTAGGTCTATGCTTTTCACCGTTAATGTGCATGCCTACTGTTACCGCCTGCAGCTTCAGTATATCCTCGTAATTACAATGACCCATGATCTCATGCCATGTCTGAATATCATGACTGACATTACACACATCATTTTCATTACATTCTGTTTGTAGATAATACATTCTCTTGTACACCTCAATGTTAAATCTCCTACCGTCAGGCTCCACAAGAACATCGTTACCTTCATTGAAGAACACCTTGGCACCATTTGCAGTAGCATATTTTACAGAAAATAGTTCTTGGGGGAACGAGGGTATGTAGAGGGCGTTCTTCAACGTCACTGTACACCGGCGCCCCTCACTGTCTATGAGGCATACCTGTGCGTCTCCTCTCCCGTGCGCCAACCCGAAAGTGCGCTTCCCGTCTGCCAGCTCCATGCTGTGTCTCTCCGGCTCGAAGGTGCTGTCAAAGTTCTTGAATCGGTTCCTGTCGTTGATAATGTGGGACGACGCACCTGTGTCCACGATCAGTCCCTTCCTTTGTGCCTGCTGCTGCTGCGCTGACCAGCTGGCGTATGCTGTCTGCGCCCCGAAGGTGAAGTCCTCTCTTCCCGCTGCTCTCCGGGCGTCGTCTTGACCCGCCTCACGTCCACCGCTGCCGCCATCTTGTCCACAGCCGCCATCTTGCACGCGCTCGTACCGAGCGCTCTGTTCGCGCTTCTTTCTACACACTCTGTCTGCGTGTCCTGAAGTTTTACAGAAACTACACCAAACTGTTTTTGTGCAATTATCTTTTCGGTGACCCTTTTCTCCACATTGCCAACACGCCATCTCCGTCGGGGGTCCGGTATTTTTCTTTGGCGCTGCCCGGGCTTTCATTAACCTTTCTCCCGCCTCCTCGGTGACCGGGTCTGAGTCTTCTGAGGCCTCGTAGTTCCGCAACTTGGCCTTGAACTCCCCCAGCTACATGTCCGCTGAACCGTGCGTCACCAACAGTGTGAACGGTTTATACATCGCCGGTAGTCCCCTCATAACCATCGCCATCATTAATCCATCGCTCGGTGCTTCTCCTGCACCCTTGAGCGCCGTGATGATCTGCTCCGCCCTGATGACGTATTCAGTTAGCTTTCTTCAGTGCGGTCAATGTTATATATAGGGATACAATCCGGGGCCTACCTCTGCCGATGTAGTGTTCTCTTAACACTTTTAGACTCTCTCTGCCTTTGTCCTTTGTGTCCCGGAATATCAGCCCCAAGCTCGTGTTGTCTAGGAGTGGTGCTAGCTCGCAGTATGCGTCAGCTTTCAGCTTAGTATCCAGGGCTCGCGCGGCCTCCGTTATTTCTCCCGTGAGGCCCGTCAAAATTGTCTTTTTCAGCCCCGCTCCGTGCATACGGCACAACATCCGCTCTTCCCAGAGCTCGTATTCTTCTGCCCTTCCGTCAAACGTGGGCCACTTGCTTCTGCCTCTGGTCGCCATCTTTTGATTGTAGCTTAGCTGCCCGTTAGCTTAGCTTTAGCGTCCCGCGGTTTTCCCGCCGCTAAACTAGCCTAAACTTTTCAGCAAACTAGCTATCGTTATTTCGCTCTTCCGTGATCTGGGCCCATAACCTGTTGACAGAGTCACATGTATAGCAATAAACTGGTCATGACGACGAGGTCTTCTTTAGCCTTAACTGGCGTGGTTTATTTTCATATGTGCATTGCACCACTTGACCTGCTCTCCATGAGAGCTAGAGAGAGAGAGATAGAAGGGGAGGGAACAATCCCTTATATCTGATACCTGACGTCAGCTACAATAGCTGCGCCTCCTTACGCCTATAGCGCTCTCTTACTGTGGAACAGTTATAGTGCAGTTACATGCAGACATATTAATACTTACACTTAACAACACTACTAACCCGTTGAACAGGAGAAATGAATGAAGCAGAGGGAAAGTTGCTGCCATGTGTCTGGTCGTTCCATGGATGTATAATCGTTCTTCTTCTTCTTCTTCTTCTCTCGGTTTTGGGGCGGATTGCAAACAACTTTAAGGTGCATACCGCCCCCTACTGTACAAGAGTGTGTATCATCATATCATCCGATGACCACTTGTGGAATTATACCACTGTTTACGGTGTTTTAAATTATTCCAATCAATCCTTTTTCACTCAAATACTTAAAGAGCAGCTTGCAGGTTTTTTTTTTTACTACATTTATGCTTAACCTTGCCTGAAAATTACAATTAAAAATGTTAATGCAGGATTTTGTATGTTTTACAAGACATAAGGGCATGAATTCAGAGGGAAAATTGCCGTTTTGAGCTCTACTACTAAAAACTGCTTTTTTTTAACGTCTTACGTCAAACGCGTCATATTACGTCACATGGGGGAGCAACTTTATTCGACTCGTTCTCTCCTCTGCCCAATCCGCGGTAGTAGTTTGTAGTTGGTTTGAGCGGTTGTGATTTAGTGAGCTGGTATTTTTTCGGTAATTTTACATTGCATTTCACCATTTGTAATCATGGTGAGCTTGTGTTTGTGCAGGTTGCACAAACTCGAGCCTGTCAGGACATCGAGTCCACGGGAAAAGGACCGGAGCTAGCGTTCGTTCCTGGGTGCGTTGTGCATCCACCTCCCTGCAGCACCTACTCTCACTTCACATACTCTCCACAGCTTTATCAGGAAACCGTATTAGATCTCTCTCCCTCCCTTCGCTGCTCTCTCTCTCTCCCCCCTCCAGTACACAGCACCGTAAGACGTAGTGTGGAGTTGCATTAGGTAATGCTGTGGTGGCTGTACTGCTCCAGCCGTCTCCTTTGTGTTTGTTTGTTTCCCCCTGTCTGTGTTGTTTGTGTGGGCGTGGTGGCTGTCACTCCTGGCTCCCGGCTCAACCTCCACTCACCTGCTGCAATCAGCTGTGCACCCTCCCCGACTACACACCTGCTTTCCATCAAGCCATTTACAACGGCATATCAACGGAGGCTCCACAACCTTTCTCCACCTGATCGTCAAGTATCAGCCGTATCTCGCGTCTCCCCTCCGGTACACAGCACCGTAGTGTGGAGTTGCATTAGGTAACGCGAGAGATTCGGCTGATACTTGCGCATTAGTTTCTGTTATGGATCAGTATCAACAGTCCTGCCAGTAACGTTACTATATTATCAATACTACTTTAGTTATAGCCTGATATATGATTGCTAACTTTACAATGTTGTGATTTGACTGACTGTAGCTAACGCCGGTCACTCACCAAGACAGCTGCTCTGTTCTCCACTGGTTCTCCACACACCAAAGCTCCATTTCTCTCCGATGGCAGTTATTTTTTCTAATCCTTGGCTGCTCCTGGTCTCTTGGATGCATAGCGGGCTCATAATTATAATCATATGCATTCGAATATATATTTTTAACCTGTTCTGTGTCAAAACTAGTATTGTGATCCATGTTTATTCATACGTTAGACCGGCCGCTCTCCCCCATGTTACGTCACATGCGGGAGGTCACGTGCGGAGGCTTTTTTATGCGGAAGTGAAAATGTCTTACTAAAACAACGCCAGATATCACTGTAGTGTATATTTCTGTATCGTTTTCCTACACATTTATTCACTGGTGTCTCTAACCTGCAAGTTGCTCTTTAAGAATGGCCTTCCCGATAGCTCTTACCCTCTCACCTTCTGTTCCCAGTATCCCCATCAGGCTCCACTCCCTTCCTGCCTCTCTGACCCTGTCTCTTAGTTTTTCCCTCTCTGTTTTGTATATGTTGCAGTGATATGTTCCACATTTTCTTTAACTCCACAGTTCCTACACTTGTCACTGTTACTTTTCCCCATGACATAGAGCAGTGTTCGGCAACCTTTCTGATATGAAGTGCCATTTAAAAAAAATTGTTATCAGCGTGCCAACGATCGAGAATTATCAACGGGGGGGTGGGGGGAGGGGGGTTGAGGAGCTTGACGCTCGTCAACTATCAGCAGGAGGGCGGGGGAGCCTCGCTGCGGGGAAGCAGTGTGTGGACATGTCAGCGCAACTTACATGATGCCGAATTTAACAAACACATTTAAATAATTGGTTTAAACGGTATAATAATAAGGACGATCGTCCGTTTTGTGATTCTCCAGAGCACACATGTTATGATATTAGGGTCATGCAGAGTGAGATGAGATCGCTGTCCCTTTAAGAGAGAGAGAGAGAGAGAGAGAGGGGTGTGGCTTGTGCATGTGTGTTTGTGGATGGTAGAGCGACAGTGAGGGAACGTGTGTAGGTTTCTGGAAGTGCAACGAGGAAGCAGAAAAACAGAGGTCTGTGATGTATTTTGTGAAACAGAAGAACAGCTAAATAAATGCAACGGCCTCCCAAGAAGAGCTCGCCTCTCTCCAGTCATTTAAGCTAAAGTGGGTTATTGAACCTGAAGCTTGTTGCTTCTGCCCTCCTCGACTACGGTCTGGGAGGCGACAGGAAAGTTCAACACACAGATGGCCAGTCCGCCCCTTTGTAGCATATTATTTCGATGAGAGATGAGCAGATCGCCACTGGGCTTTCAACTAAATACACAGCCGCGCAAAAACTGCAGCATTTGTACAGCTCCTTATGGGTACTGCAATTAGTGAAGTGCTTTCCTCCGTGGTGAAACGATCAGCAATGCACCACGGAGGAAAGCGGCAGAAAGTCACCTGGAGATAAAGAGAGTGGGGCTGCGTTGCGTGCATGGCTTCCTTCTGCAGGTAACGGGGAGACGCGCTCTGGCAGCGGTCTCGTTCAGGATCCGAAAATACAATTAAAATATTTTGCACACTTATTCCACTTATTCCTAGTGTGCCACTGGTTACTGTGCCGCGTGCCAATGCTGGCACGCGTGCCAGGGGTTGCCGACCCCTGACATAGAGTAACATTCAATGCTGTTTGATCCAGTCTGAGTCTAGCTATCATGATTTCCTCCATTCCGTTTCTTTGTCTTTATAAATATTAATTGTGATTGTCTTTTGAACTTTATGATACTCTTTGCCTTTCTGGTCTTTCTCCCACCTTTCCTGCCAGATCGCAATCACTTTTTTCTTAATTAGTGCTTACTTCTCCTTTTCCAAGTTGAACTGGTAATTTTATTTCCTTTTGTAATGCAATTTTTTGCTAATTTATCAGCACACTCGTTCCCTTTCACCCCCTCATGTGCAGGCACCCAGCAGAACTGAAGACCTATACCGCCTCTGTGAAGTCTTAACAAGCTATGATTAAGTTATATGAGTAATTCTTCTCTGAAAGTTGTTGACTGTATGCTTTTTAAAATGGATAATGAATCTGTGCATATCACCACCCTATCTGGTCTGACCTCTTCAACCCACTGCAATCCTATTATTACAGCCAGCATTTCTGCTATACTGATAATTGATCTGACGCTCTTTTTCAAATCGATATTTTAAAGTCTGGGATATATATACCAACTCCAACACACTCTTCCTTGTTCTTAGAACCATCTGTGTATATTTTGAGGTAATTGTGATAATTATTGACTTAATTGCACCTAAACACAACCGTAACGCTTTATATTGTAATCTATCCATTTTTAGTAATGACGTTTTTGCTGCTGCTGCATATATTATACACCCGTAATCCAGAGTTGTACTCATAATTGCCCTATAGATGTCAATTAGTGCCTGTTTTTCTGCCCCCCAGTCATATCTTGCCACCGCTCTTAATAGGTTCAAAACTTTTTGGGATTTTGTTTCCAAATGTTTAATATGGGTTTTCTATGTACATTTACTATCTAACCATAGCCCCAGATATTTAAATGTATTGACCTCATTCATCGGCTTTCCATATGATGTAAGCTTCTCAGTCTCCATCTTGCGTTTATTTGTAAATGTCATGAAGCAAGATTTGCTTGCTGACAGCTTGAAACGCAGTTGTATGACCACTTCTCCACTTTCTTTATAGCTTTGCCTATCTTCTCAAACACATGGACCATTTCTTCCCCTTATCCATATGTCCCCGTCATCTGCATACAACGCAGATTTGATGCATCCGTCCAACTTAGTCAATATGTCACTCTGAATTTCCTGTCTGAGCCATGATCCTGTTACTGTCACTGTTACTGTTACCTGTCACTTAATTTGATGAGTAACCATCCCTCCACATAGTCATAAGCCTTTTCAATGTCAAAATATACTATTGCCATAACCTCTTTCATTTTCAGTGTCTTTACACTGTATTCCCACCTCATTGCTCACTCTAACCAAAGCATCTATTGTGGATCTTCCTTTGCGAAAACCACTCTGAAAATTACTCAGCAACCCTCTTTGTTCTAAGACATTTGATAGTCTATGTCATCTTCTCCATCCATTTACACAAGTGTGATGTTAATGCTATGGGTCTGTAGTTACTGAATACCTTGTTTTGTTCTTTAATAGCTCTGCTACATTCCTCATTCCACCACGGCACCACTTTCTTCCTACCCTCTGTTGTTATTTTTGGTATAGTTTTATTTGCTGATTCTTGAATGTGCATTGTGATTTGATTTTAGCACTCCTCTATACTTCCTTCTAATGCTAACAATTGTGCTGACTCCTTACAGCAAAGTCTAAATTTCTCCCAGTCTGCTTTACCAAAGCACCACCTGGTAAATACACTCCCTTCCTGTCTATACGTTTGTGTTGATTGTGAAAACTGGGTAATGATCACTCTCTAGGTAGAGTCACTTTTATATTCCATTCACACGATTTAACTAAACTATCCGTCACCAGTGTGAGGTCCAAACATGATTGTGTCCCCCTGTTCACGCCTATTCTTGTTTTTTGTCATAATTAAGGCCAAACAATGATCTTTCCTAACATTTGTTCTACAACATCCCCATTACTGTCTGTTTGAATGCTTCCCCATAGGCCGTTGTGAGCATTAAAATCACCACACCATACTTCACTTCTATGACTCGTCCCTGCTATTGTCTGTAAAGTTTCAATGTGATGATTTTTACACGGTTATAGAAATGTACAAGCTTTATGCTTCCTTCTTTCATTGGGCTGCACATTTCTACTATGACACATTCCTTGTCTTCAGGGGATGGAACTATGCTATTGGGTAGTACATGTGTTTACAGGTCCTGCCCTCTGGCCATGCACGCCAGCGATTTTGGGCCCCATGAAAATATATCACATTGGCCCCACCACCAAGCCCAGGCCATGCCAACCAAGCACAATTGCTGTAACCACACCTCCAGAACCCAACCGACTCATTTGCTTTAAATAACTACCTGTACAGGCTTGCATCTATCTTGTAGTCCAAAACTAACCGCACAATATTTACTGACACTGAGCTGTGAAAATATAACACTTATGGGGGACAGGGCTGCTGAGCCTAGAGATGGATCTGTTGGTCCTGGCACCAGGGGGAGCGACAACTGATTCAGTATGATAGCTGTCTAACAGAAGTTAAATCAATTTCTCACTTATTCTGACAATCTTAACCTAAAATAAAAGAACCCAATAAAAAGAGTTGTTAAATAATAAAGAAGTCACGTTGTAATAACAATAACTAATCTCTCTCGTTCAGATTAATATTGTCGGGTGTTCTTTTTCTGCTTTGCCAAAGGCCACTGTGTCAAGTGTCCCATTTGGGTTGCTGTATGTAGTTGTCCATCTCGCACATGCGCAGTACAGATCGGGTAGTGACAGAGCTAACCGTCGTAACCAGCAGACTTCAGCCGCCTCTATCCAGCTGTTACGAACATGGATTCACAAGGGAAAAAGGACTCAAATGCACGACCCGGGAGCCAGAGATAAAGTATAAGTAATATACTTTTATTTGCCAAAAGGATATACAAAAAGAAAAAACACTCTTTGCGAGGTGACAAAAATAAAGAGTTTCAATAAGGCTCAACAAAAAACGCTCACAACGTGAGGAACAAAACTTACAAAAAGTTTTCAGGAGCATGAATCAGGTATGTGTCAAGAGAATCAAAAACTGATGAGCAGAGTTCTGACATGAGGACAGGACAAGACGAACTGACACTGAACACTGGGAGACTGGGGAATTTAAACACTCAACAACGAGACACAGGTGAAAACAATCACGGGCGGGGCTGGAGCTGATGAAGGCGGGAATACACATAAGGAAAGGGAGTCAAGGGACCTGAAATGAGACGTGACAAAAACAAACCAGGAAGTGAAAAACAATACAAAATAAACAACATGAAACATGACTGACTAACGAGAGGAAAAGCTTGCTTTTCGTCTGGTGTTTGGACAAACATTTGGAGCAGGGCAGGTGGCAACACTGGACTGTGACTGGATGAGAGATGGCAGAGGGAAGTGACGGGGCAGGAAGCGAGTTAGGAGACATGGAGGGAGTAGGCGGGAGTTATGGAAATGGAGAATGGGATATAGTGAGGAGGAATAAACGTAAAAAGCAAGGAAATACTAATTCGGATGAGAGTAATAGTGAGGGTGAAAGGAGAGAAAGAGTAGTCGGAAATAGGCAACAGGAGTTCATGGTGGTTGTGAAACTTGCGAAAGAGGGAGCTTCGTTTGGCGAGTGGAACCCTATACGGTTAACTAAATCGATTAGTAAAGAAATCGGGGAGGTAATGAGTGCCAAAGTATTGAGGAATGGATCAATGTTGATCAAATGTAGGGATAGAGAGCAACAGGGGAGGGCAATAAAGATGAGTACCGTGGAGGGTAAGAAAGTGGAGTGTTCACTGTTTAGTGGTAAAAAGCTAGTCAGGGGAGTGGTCACAGGAATCCCCGTCAGAATTACAGCGGATGATATGAAAGAGAATATAACAAATGCAAAAATAAGTGATGTCAAACGCATGAAAGCAAACCGCAATGGGGTTAAAGAAGATAGTCTTTCGGTTCTGATCACCTTTGATGAGAAAACGCTTCCGGACAAAATACTTATTGGATATATGTGTTATTATGTGAGACCGTATGTTCCACCACCAATAAGATGTTTTAAATGTCAGAGATTTGGACATGTGGCGGCAGTGTGCAGAGGGAAACAAAGGTGTGGCAGATGTGGTGGAGATCATGAATACGGCAAATGTGAAGAAGGGGTAAAGCTGAAATGTTGCAATTGCGGAGGGGAGCATAGTTCAGCGTACCGTGGATGTGAGGTTAGCAAGAAAGCAGAAGAGGTGCAGCGAGTCAGGGTGACGCAGGGAGTAAGCTATGCAGAGGCAGCAAAGACAGTTTCAGGAGGAACGCAGGTTACAATGGAAAACAAGAATAAGAGCAAAGAAACAGAAAAAGTCCACAACTGTGTTAAGTTGAAGGAGGACACTCTGATAGTGAGTAAAACAGAGTTTGTATTGTTTATGTATGGGGATTTTAATTCACATAACTCACTATGGGGTAGCAGTAGCACAGATGCAAATGGTGCGCTAGTTGAGGAATTTATAGATGACCACGGGCTAGTGTGTATTAACACTGGGGAAGGAACAAGATATAATTGTACAAAGAATATAGAAACAGTACTCGATCTGACATTTGTGTCTAGTGATATAGCAGGTATAAGTACATGGAGTGTGGTAAAGCATACTACAGTGGGCAGTGATCATTATCCTGTAATGACTAAAGTTGGGACCAACATACGTTTTGAAAAGGAGAAGAAAATTCCTAGATGGAAATTGGGAAAGGCTAATTGGGATGCTTTCCAAGTTGTAAGTACGAATAGATGTAAAACACTTCAAGAGGAAAATGATGATGATATAAATAAATTGAATGAGGAGCTCGTTAAGGTTATCATACATTCAGCTAAAGAAACAATTCCGGAAGTTGAAGGAGTTAGGCGCACCAAGAGTGTACCCTGGTGGAATGGTGAATGTAACAAATCCATTAAAGACAGAAATAAAGCATTCAGACAACTCAAACAACTCCATTCTCAGGAAGCTTTGAATCAGTATAAAACGGCCCAGGCTGTAGTAAGGAGGACGATACGAACGCAAAAACGCACTTTTTGGAGGCAATATTGCAATAGCATTGGAAGAGAAGTACAGCTTGCAGATGTTTGGGGCATGATTAGGAGAATGGGGGGAGTTCGAAGGAATTATGAGTTGCCAGTTTTGAGCAGAGGGGACATAATATCTGTCACAAACTTAGGAAAGGCGGAACTTCTAGCTCAGACATTTAAGAAAGTTCATAGTTCAGATAACCTTACAGAGGAAGCCAGGCAGTGCAGAGATAATACATTCATGGAAAACCCGAGAATATTGGATAGAGTAGAAGTGTTGGGGGATCAGGTGGACCTGCATTTTAGTATGTTTGAGTTGAGGAAAGCAATTATTAGTGCTCGTCAAACCACTCCTGGGAAAGATGGTGTTTGCTATAAAATGTTGGAATATATGACGGATAACTCTCTAGTCATTGTGTTAAGATTGTTTAAAAGGGTGTGGGATTCTGGCCAACTTCCTTCGGTTTGGAAACAAGCGATAATAGTGCCCATACTAAAGCCAGGGAAAGACCCTTCAGATCCATCTAGCTACAGACCTATTGCCCTGACATCGCATTTATGCAAAATCATGGAAAGAATGGTTACAGAAAGGTTGACATATATCTTAGAAAGTAAAGCTCTGTTATCACCATATCAATGTGGGTTCCGTAGGGGTCGGAATACAATGGATTCTATATTGTGCTTAGAATCAGACATCAGGAAAGCACAGACCAACAAGGAAGTAGTGATTGCAGTCTTCTTTGATATTGAAAAGGCTTATGACATGCTCTGGAAGGAAGGACTACTAATCAAGTTAAAATCATTGGGAATTGGGGGTAAAGCATATAATTGGGTTATGATTTTTTTACAGGCCAGGAAAATACAAGTAAGAGTAGGTGCAGAATATTCAAGTGTGTATGATGTGGAAAATGGTACTCCGCAAGGTAGTGTATGTAGTCCGTTGTTGTTCAATATAATGATACATGACATTTTTAATCAAGTTCATCCAAGTGTGGGAAAATCTTTGTATGCAGATGATGGGGCTTTGTGGGCAAAAGGCCGCAATGTAGCACATGTTGGAAAGAAAATACAAGCTGCAATAGTTGAAGTGGAGAAATGGTCAAATAAATGGGGATTCAAACTGTCAGTAGCTAAGACGCAAGTCATTTGTTTTACAAAACTGCATAAAATTGCTCCTGTATCATTAAAATTGTATGAGCAACCTCTTGAACAGGTAAATACAATAAGATTTCTTGGTGTTTGGTTTGATGGAAAGCTAACGTGGAGCAATCATATAGGAAAAGTTCAAAGTAAATGTAAAAAGGTCAACAATGTCCTTCGGTGTTTGGTGGGACAGGAGTGGGGAGCGAGTAGGTCATCACTACTGAACATACAGGACTGTCTCAGAAAATTAGAATATTGTGATAAAGTTCTTTATTTTCTGTAATGCAATTTAAAAAAACAAAAATGTCATACATTCTGGATTCATTACAAATCAACTGAAATATTGCAAGCCTTTTATTATTTTAATATTGCTGATTATGGCATACAGCTTAAGAAAACTCAAAAATCCTATCTCAAAAAATTAGAATAGTTCCTCAGACCAAGTAAAAAAAAAAGATTTATAACAGCAAAACACAATCAAACATTTGAAAATGTCCATTAATGCACTCAGTACTTGGTTGGGAATCCTTTTGCACGGATTACTGCATCAATTTCCTTAAACTCAACAGTGATAAAACAGAGCTACTCATCATAGGCACCAGATCAACCCTCAATAAAACAGGACCCATTTCACTCACCATTGAGAATTCGACCATCACCCCCTCCCCCCTGGCACGCAATCTTGGCGTTATCCTGGACCCCACCCTCTCCTTTGACCCCCATGTCAGCTCCATCATCAAGATCTCCTACTTCCACCTCCGCCGCATTGCCAAAATCAAACACTACCTCCCCCCCCGTGCTGCTGAATCCCTCATCCATGCCTTCATCACCTCCCGCCTCGACTATTGCAACGCCCTCCTCACTGGCATCTCCTCCCATTCCCTCCATAGACTCCAAATGGTACAAAACTCTGCTGCCCGCCTCCTCACCCACACCCGGACCCGTGAACACATCACTCCCGTTCTCCGCTCTCTTCACTGGCTCCCCATCAAACAACGCATCATCTTCAAAACACTCCTCCTCACCTATAAAGCCCTTCACCACCTAGCCCCCCCCTACCTCTCTGACCTCCTCATCCCCTACAACCCCCCCCGAGCCCTCCGATCCTCCTCCACTCTCTCCCTCACAGTACCACCATCAAGACTCAAAACATTTGGCAACAGAGCATTCTCCAGATCAGCACCCCGCCTCTGGAACTCCCTCCCCCAATCTGTCCGCCACTCTCCCACACTGTCTACCTTCAAAACCCAGCTGAAAACATACCTCTTCTCCCAAGCCTTCAACTTACCCTACCCCCCAACCCACTGACTTCACTCACACCCCACGCTGTATCTCTTATTCACCCCACGCTGCATCTCTTATTCATACATTCATCAACTTTTTCTTTCCTCTTTTCCATTATGTTGTCTTTTGCTCGTTGTCCTATGCTTGCTCCCCCCCTGTGTTGTCCTCTGCCTGTTCATGTAATGTTCATGTTCAATTTTCTTGTCCAATATGTTGTCTTCTGCCTGTTCACCCCCTTTCTGTACTTTTAATTTTTTTTTTTTTGTAAGCGACTTTGGGTTATTGAAAAGCGCTATATAAATAAAAGTTATTATTATTATTATTAATGCGGCGTGGCATGGAGGCAATCAGCCTGTGGCATTGCTGAGGTGTTATGGATGCCCAGTATGCTTCAATAGCGGCCTTTAGCTCATTAGCATTGTTGGGTCTGGTGTCTTTCAGCTTCTTCTTCACAATACCCCACATATTCTCTATGGGGTTCAGGTCAGGGGAATTTGCAGGCCAATCGAGGACAGTAATGCCATGGTCAGTACACCAGTTACTGGTGGTTTTGGCACTGTGGGCAGGTGCCAGATCATGCTGGAAAATGAATTCCTCATCTCCATAGAGCTTTTCAGCAGACGGAAGCATGTAGTGCTCTAAAATCTCTTGCTACACAGCTGCATTTACTCTGGGCTTGATGAAACACAGTGGACCAACACCAGCAGCTGACATGGCTCCCCAAACCATCGCTGACTGTGGGAACTTCACACTGGATTTCAAGCAACTTGGATTTTGCTCCTCTCCAGCCTTTCTCCAGACTCTGGCACCTTGACTTCCAAATGAAATACAAAACTTGCTTTCGTCTGAAAAGAGGACTTTGGACCACTGTGCAACTGTCCAGTGCTTCTTTTCCTTAGCCCAAGTCAGACGCCTCTTCCGTTGTCTTGAGTTCAGAAGTGGCTTGACCATGGGAATACGGCTATTGTAGCCCATTTCCCGGACACGTCTGTGAACAGTGACTTTTGATACCTGGACTCCAGCTTCAGTCCACTGTCTTTGAAGCTCCCCCAAATTCTGGAAGCGACTCTTCTTCACAATGCTGTTAAGGCTGCGGTCATCTCTCTTGGTTGTGCAGCGTTTCCTGCCACATTTCCCCCTTCCAACAGACTTTTTGTGGATGTGCTTTGAAACTGCACTCTGTGAACAGCTTGCTCTTTGAGAAATTTCTTTTTGTGTCTTACCCTCCTGATGGAGGGTGTCAATGACGGTCCTCTGGACAGCAGTCAGATCAGCAGTCTTCCCCATACTTGTGATTTAGTTTACTGAACCAAGCTGAGTGTTTTTCAAGGCTCAGGAAACCCTTGCAGGTGTTTCGAGTTAATTAGACGATTCAAGTGATTCGTTGAACACCCTACTAGTATACTTTTTCATGATATTCTAATATTTAGAGATAGGATATTTGAGTTTTCTTAAGCTGTATGCCATAATCAGCAATATTAAAATAATAAAAGGCTTGCAATATTTCAGTTGATTTGTAATGAATCCAGAATGTATGACATTTGTTTTTTTAATTGCATTACAGAAAATAAAGAACTTTATCACAATATTCTAATTTTCTGAGACAGTCCTGTATATTGGGCACTCATGAGACCTGTATTCGATTATGGGTGTATAGCGTTCATGGCAGCAGCAGAATCAAACCTTAAAAAGCTGGATGTCCTACAAGCTCAGGTCCTGAGGATTTGTAGTGGAGCTTTTAAAACATCTCCAGTATCAGCAATACAGGTAGAAATGGGCGAAATGCCTTTAAGGATAAGAAGAGTAAAGTTAATGTTGGCATACTGGATAAACCTTCAGGGGCATGGTGATAGTCATCCAGCGAAAAGTATTTTGAAAGACTGCTGGGAGCACAATGAGTCACATTTAACAAGTTTCGGATGGATTGGTGATGTTAAAGCGGCAAGTATAGGATTGAATCAAATACAGTATTGCCCCACAGTTGCAATCTCGTCCATTCCACCCTGGCTATTCCCATTGCCAAGTGTAGACCTCAATATACAAAAAGAGTTGAAGGAAAAGAAAGAAATACCAGTATGGCGCATAGTCCAGAATTATTTTGCAAGATATCACTCAGACTCAACAATCATATTTACAGATGGCTCCAAAGATCCAGAGACAGGGCGTGCTGGGGCAGCAGTTTATATCCCAGTGAGTAATTCACATATGAAGAAAAGGGTAACAGACCATGTGTCAGTATACACCACAGAGTTGTTGGCATTGGTATTGGCATTGGAATGGATAGAGGAGAAAGGAATACATAATACTGTAATTGCATCTGACAACTATTCAGCTTTATCGAGTATACGATCAGGCAGATCTTCATTTAGAATGGACATAATAAATGAAATATTTCTAATTTTGTATAAAATGCCAATCAAAGGCATAGCAACTCGTTTCATCTGGGTTCCTGCTCATGTTGGTGTGGAGGGTAATGAACAGGTGGATATTCTGGCCAAACAAACACTCAGAATTACGAAGATAGACATTGAAGTTCCGCTCAGGAAAGCGGAGGTTAAAACATTCATACATATATGCGCAAACAACATGGCAAGATCATTGGGACCTTAGTGACACAGGAAGACATCTTTATAACATTCAAAGGTATGTGGGTGATTGAAGGAAGGTGGGGTTTAAAAGAAGGGAGGAAAATGTCATTTCTCGGATGAGAATAGGTCACACAGGTCTCAATCATACATTAAGGGTAATAGGAAAGCATCCAACCAGAAAGTGTACACACTGTAGCCAGCCAGAAACAGTTGAACATGTTTTGCTGCATTGCAGGAAATATAGTATTCAGAGAAATGTGATTTTCCAAACACTGAAGAAAGCAAAATACATTGACTTTTCGCTATCAGGGCTGTTAGGGAAAACATCAGGCAATATGTATTGTGAGCTTATTACGTTTCTTAGAGAAATTGATCAATTTAAAATAATCTAGAGTTTTGGTTTTATTTATTTTGTTGTTTTTTGTTTGTTTTATTTTGTTTATTGTTTTCTGCATAGTCTCTTGTCCATACTCCAGTCCAGTTGGTGGCGGTAATGCACCTAAAATTTGGTTTGCCAACCGCCAATAAACACTAAAGAAGAAGAAGAAGAAGAAGATGACTGACTAACACTTCTGGCGGTGCACAACACCAGCCTTTGACACTTGGAAAACGAGCACATGTGATACTGGTAAGGATAAACTAATGATTATATATATATATATATATATATATATATATATATATATATATATATATATATATATATATATATATATATATATATATATATATATATATATATATATATATATATATATATATATATATATATATATATATATATACCGAAACGTTAACGTTTGTCTGAGTATATCTTCCGTTGACTCTGGCTGTGACTCTTACCGGCTGTTGATAGCCCTTTATAAGCTAACGCTAGCATGCTTTATTCAGACATTAGCTTTAGCCTTTAGCCCGCTTGGAGTTATGGGTGGCTAACGTTACTACAGTCCGGTAGCTCCGTTAAGAAAATGTAACGTTATTTATGGGAAACGTTATCCTACGTGTGTCTGGCCGTGACTGACTGAGTAGGCCGTAAAAGCTTGTGCTAATGTTTAGCATGCGCTAATGTTTAGCATGCTTTATTCAGACCACGCATTATCCAGTGAAGAACACTCAGCAGAGCAAATATTTTTCAACACAACATTAACTGTAACGTTAAATGTTCCTAACTGAGCTAGTGGACTGTAAAAACACTACCCACCCATGACTCCAATTCGACTAAAGTCAATGTCTGAATAAATCATGCTAGCGTTAGCGGCCCACCAGCATGAGTCATGGCCAGATTCAAAGGTAGATATACTCAGACAAACATTAAGTATCAACTTTACCTTTTCTTAACTGAGGCTTGGTGGCCTGTAAACAGTATGAACAGGCGGGCTGCGTGTTTTCTATTGTAAATAAATGGATAAAACTATGAATTTGTATTTATTACCTGAATATAAATTCTGGTGTTAAACGTCAATTTAAGGACGGAGTAAATGGGCTTCTTTCATATTGACGAGCGACTTATATTTTAATTTTCGAGTTCAATTGATAAAGATATTGTAAATGTAACTTTAGTTTACAACATTGTGTGATGTATATTTTTACATCACCAAAATGTTGACCACTGTCCTAAAATAAAGTATAGGCTTTGAGTAACGAATTTAAGTTTAATGTTTGATATATTTTGAATATGTCAATAATCGTCTTGTAGCTTAGACACTTTGATGGCTAATTAAAGACTAATGAAAGGTTTTCTCTTTTAAACTTCAGGGAAGCAGCCATCTATTCCTACTGTTCTACCCGTGTGGATGATCCTGTGAATGGTCATTGCTTGTGGTAAGTTTAAAAAAATAAATAAAAATGTCATGAGGGTATGAATGTTTTCTGGTTGCTCATACAAAACAAATCATTACGGAGCTTTCAATACTCACAAATGGAGGAAGCATACACCACATACACTTAATGATTTAAAGCCTGGAATTGTTGATGTGTATGATGTTTTACAATCATTTGAAACGGGTACTACTGATCAGTTGAATGATGATTTGCCATCTGAAGAACTTCCTGATGAAGAATCAACAGTTTCGACAGATATTGAATTAAAACTTGCCTCAGCCCTACTTAAATTAGAAAATGATTTTCTTGTATCAAGTGCAGCTGTGAATGAGCTTCTAGAAGAGCTGCAATATTTAATTGGTACTGCCTCTGTGCCAGTTACCCAAAAGACTATAATCCACTTCTTACAAGATCGCAATTGCCAAGTTGATGAATCAGTTGTGAAAGAGTTGGCCACTGAACTTTGCACTTCAAATCCCATTCAAGCTGCAATAGGAAACCGTGGAATTCACGGAAACAATCCAGATAATTGTTATCAAGAATAAGCTGCTTTTCATCGTCAGAAAGCTGAGTGCATGGTATAGGGAACATTACAGAGCCTATGAACTGAAACTGTCCTACAAAGAAGGTTGAACTTCTTGACTGAAATTACATGTCGCTTGTTAGACGCTTTTATCCAAAGCGACTTACATACTCAATACTGTGGGCAATCCCCACAGGAGCAATTTGGGGTGAAGTGTCTTGCCCAGGGACTCCCACGCCTCCCAAATGAACTGACTGATCCATACCCATTGGCTGACTACACAGTTGGGGGAATGCGGCTAATAACTCTTAAAAGAAACATTCATGTATAAGGTCAGAATGAATATATATATATATATATATATATATATATATATATATTTCTGTTCTTACTCAGACTGTGGACATCGCCATCAGAAGAGAATGCATCCTCAAATCTCTAATGATCTACCTGGGTGAACCGGTTAACCATCTCATCAAAGAATTCCAGGTAAGACCTCCCACTCACTCACAAGAAGTTTGTTCATAAAAGAAAAATAACATATGTGTACTGCATGCAAATAACTGCTTGGTTAGAAAGCTAGTCATTTTTGATGACCTCCTGAGCTTTCCTCTTGGGCCGACTGAACTGAGAACTTTCCTTTTTTCATCTATCCACTATAATCTTGTATTTTTAAAAGGTAGCTGCAAACCTGGGGAAACCTTTGCGCCTCAGGCCTGTTGAACTACACTCTGTGGTCCTCATCGATCTCCCTTTTTTTTGCATGATATGCAGGATGCTGAGGCTGGAGAGCTGGAGCAGGCAAAAATGGCAATCTTTGTCATTGGGAAAGAGGATCAGTTTCATCGACCCAAAGACTTCCAGGTTCTCATCGAAGGAACAGAGGTCCTCAGTGGCTTGCCCTCGGTTGCGACAGCTTTTGCCATGCTCTTTGAGCTCATATACGCACTGAACTTAAGATATCCGAAAGAACTGCAATCCACTTTTGAAGTTGTGCAAAAAGTCCTGATGGAGCTTGAGGGGAAAAAGATGAGCCCAAAAGTGAATAGACTGAGAACCCAGCTGTTCATCCCAGCGTAGACACTTTGTTGCACTCACTCAGTTACCATTGTTACATGGTAAAGTTTCTAAAACCAAGGTTTTATAATAATTATGCATTGTAAAACATTTGCAAAAAAGGGTTGTGTTCAGAAGTTGTACTTACAGTATGACAGATTTTCACTGTAGAAGTTATGCATGTCTAATCATTTTCAGAGATTACATGTCTCACAGGCGCAAGTTGTCAGTGTTACTTTAAAAAAAAGTGTGCTGTGGATAATAAGGACAAGTCTTTTTTCTAAGAGTTTGATGTTTGGAAGCGGCACATATTACTGCATTTTAACTGTGGTACTTATTAACATGTCTAAGATCAGGTAATGACTGCCTCAGAGGCCAAAGCTGGTTGTGTGAACAACTTGTTTTTCATTCAAATAAATGTGCTCTGGAGTTAAAATATACAGATTGATCTGAAGAAATTGACTTTCATTGAGTCAATGTAAATTATTCAGTGTGATTGCTCTAATTTTTTTTTGTTGGTACAACGTTTTACTTTTATTAGTGTACCTTTCAGTTGCATTGCACTCCTTAAACGTGTTTGAGACACTTTAGGTAACAATGTGGCTGTCATTAGATTAACTCTAAAAATACAGAGTTTTTATTGAATAAATCCCATGAATTGAGTTACAGGTGTCCCCTCAGCTGTGCCGACTTATTTAATAATACGGTAGGAAATTGTGGAGTAAAATTAATATCTATCTTGTACACACACTTTTCCTCTACTGATGAGAGGAAGACCGAGGGGACTAAAGTATTTCTTATTTTTCTACATTGACCTGAATGTATTCTTTATTCTGTGTATTTGTGGACTGAAATGTAAGTTTTTATAAAGTTTGTGATACATATATTTGCAGTCACTTCATTATATATTGAATACATTTAATTCAAGCTAAGATACATTAGCTAGTTGGTGCTCTTACCTGTGTGCCTCCTTCAAACAGCATTATAACCAGACTGTATCTTCAAACGATAAGTACCAGTTATAGCTACTTGATTTTAGATAAACAATTGAAAAGACAAAATCAACCAGCTAATGTATTGAAAGACCAATCTTTATTTTAAGGTGCCTTTTTCTTTAAACCTTCAGATGTGAGATATTAGTTATGCAGTAATAGTATTGACAATACAAAAATACTGAGCAACTTTAGTTGAGTTAACTTTATATTTCTTATTGTCTAAAAATCATTTATTACACTCATTTTTCCCACTCATATTCACAGTGTGTACCAATTGACCGGAGTACTGTTTTGGATGAAGCGGGTCCGGCACAAACATTACAACATACATCAGATTCCCCAATAGTAGGTGTAGCAGTACGTACAGCAAGTTGCAGATTGTTTTGAACACACCTTCAAAATACCATTGTGATTATATTACTGGATGGAAACTGAAAGCACGGGAACAATAATCAGGGTGTCCGCGGGGTCTTAAAAAGTATTAAAAGTTGATAAATCAATTTAGCGAAAATTAAGGCTATTAAAAAGTATTAAACGGCATTTTCCAAGGTATTAAGAAGGTCCACAGCAACGACAACATGAAACAGTGAAACACCCTTTAATTTACTGAAACGACATGTCGGGAAACCCCCCAAGGCGGCCTCATGCATAGCACGCGCCGTAAAATGCTGCTTATTATTTTAAGTTTCGTTGCCTTGCTCCGCTCTGTGGGGGGGGGGGGGGGAACTAAGCGACTACGGTAACGGGTCCCAAGGTGGGTAGACCGGCATACGCAACGCTCTGGGGGTCCAACGGCTCCGTGTGTAAGCCCTATATGATCATTTTCTGATAACGATGAAATAGCCCGCCTCCCTCTCCCCGCGTCTCCTGCTGCTGCTGGGCTGTCAGAAGAGGGGGAGGAAAAGAGGCAGGCACCGTTTATTAAATATTCTTATATTATTATACAGAGAACAGAGTCGTTATCAATTTGTTTGAAAGCTCAATAAATAACAAAGAAGACCTCTGACCGGCACTTTTCTAATTTTGTACGGAAGATTTAAACTTTAACGGACATGTTGACCGGCGGAAAATTTTTTTTACGGAAACTGCCGCACGGTCCCCTCGTTCCTTGGAAGAGGCGGTGAGGTGGGTGTTTTTCATCTGCTGTGGACTACCGGAGAGATATACAGCAGGAGAACACGCCGTCCACCGCGGAGAATAAACAGAAGGGCAACCATGCTCCGGGGTCTTCTTCACTGCTTTTGGTGTATTTCGGGAGGCAGCAGCGCCACTTACAGGCCTCGTTTCCAGCATTTCCAGCGGTCTAGTGTGAACGGACACGTTAATGAATCGAATGCGTGTGAACGGAAGCCTTTTTTGCGCTTGCGTATGCGTCCTCGTGGGGCCGGGGTCTAAGCCAAACTATATCCGGTCACAGAGATCTGCTATTTTAAAGTAAAGTCAACACATATCGACCCTAAATATAGTCTATATTAAGAACGAAAAAAATCATAACATATATATCCTTTTTTGTAAACATATGATAAATGTGTGAGGGTGATGACGTCAGAGCATCGTCCTATGTGCCAGGGCTTAGCCCCGGACAGCCCCAGCCCAATTTAACCCCCGGGTATTTAAGAGGGTGCTCCTATATGGCATTACCCCGCTGAAGCTCACCAAAGTTTAACATATTTCATAGTTCAAAGTTTTTGTCAATTGTTTTGTTTATTGGTCAAATACTGGTTTCTAATGGTTTCTGAGGAGTTTTACTGGAATGAAAGAGCACAGAGTCTACAGAAGCAAAAAAGCAGCATACTGCATTAAACCTGACCTTCACAGAGAGGTTGAAGTTCATGTGGAAAGGAGGCTTCAGTAGTCTGTCTGCACTCTGTTTAGTTTTGCTATCTTACTATCAATATAGTAAATGTGAGGTAAAGTGTGTTGCCAATGTAACCGGTTAGAACTCAAAGTTGGAATGAGGTCTTAAAATGTATGGAAAGGGTCTTAAAAAAGGTCTTAAAAAGGTATTAAATTTGACTTCAGGATTCCTGCATATACCCTGATAATAAACTACATAACAGAAAGTATGAATAACAATAATGAAATTGTGACTGTAGATATGTTTATACTTTATATTATTTACTGTAAATGTTTAATTTAGATTGAATTATTGTGATTTTTCTTTATTCTTTCTACCTATCTATATAAATCTCACAATGGGGTAGGTTACAGGAACTTTTCATCAACAGATTGCTTTAGTCTGGCTTAACTCTTAACTGATTGGTTGCACACACTTTAAATTGACTGGCTATGCAAAACAGAAGGTGGGGCTCATTATATTAAAAAACGGGCGGATAATGGCACTTTGGGCTTTCGATAGACGGACTGAGTGCGACGGGCCTGCAAAGTGTAAATCCTGGCACTGGATTTCCTGGACGGGACTTGAACATTGAGATACTCCTTCTGCCGGCTAAAAAGGGAAACCGGAGTGGGGTTCTGTTCTAAGCGGACAGGACTTTCAGTGTTGTATAAACCCCTGCCTGAATAATATTGTTTAAGTAACTGGTTTACATTCATTGAACGTTATTTTAACCTTACGCTATTTAAGTATTTATCAAAGGAGTGTTTTAAAGTAACCTTGTATAATAAATAAAAATAATTCACATATTTTGCTGTCCTTCTCGCTGTATTGGTGTGGCCGGGAATCCGAATCTTTTAATATAATTTTGATGTTAACAGGCCTCACTAGGCTGTTACATTAGTGGCGTTGATGGCAGGATTCCTTTTCCACACCATACAGTGCAGAATGGCAGGTGAAGAATATGAAGCTGCAAGGCCCGGTGGGTCATCAGAAAATGGGGGCAGGCTAGAAAATAGTCAGCCTGTGTTAAATGCAATGATGATGCCTTGGTTTATGGGTGTCCCATGGATCCCAAAGTTCAATGGTGACCGAAGAAAAATGTGTTTTTCTGAATGGTATGGGCAGGTTCAGGCGATGCTGAGGGCACAAGGGTTAAATGAGGAACAGAAAATTGATTTTATTTTTGGGGCACTTGAGGGTGGCGCAAAAAGGGAGATGTGGCTGCTTGACCCCAACAAACTCTCAAGTAGCATAGCCATACTGCAGGAGTTAAAGAGACTGTATGGACGTGTAACCCCAGTAGCCCAGCTTCGGGCACAGTTTTTCAAATGTTACCAACAGGAAGAGGAGACTGCTGCTTCTTTCCTCCTTCGGCTCCGTGAACTATCCCACCAATGGGAAGAAGTTGAACCAGCTGGCTCAGCCCAGGATGAGAGGACTATCCGAGACCAGCTTGTCTTTGGTTTGAGGCCCGGTATGGTACAACAGGAACTTCAACGGCAGGTGCGTAGAAATCCTACAATGTCCTTCCGTGAGGTGTCTGGTGAAGTTAAAGCTTTAGAAACTGAACTAAGGATGGAGTCTGCCGGTGCATCACGTGTTTCAGTGCCACGACCGGCCATGGCACCACCTAGCCTGGAAGAATGGAGAGAAACAGTAAGAACTGAACTCAGGAAAGAAATGAAAGACCACAAAATGCCGCTGTTGGGCACAGAGACTCTACACCACCCACCCCCTAACAGACTAGCTCAGGGAGGCCATAACGCATCCTCCCCCAGGCAACAAAGGTTTGAGTGGCCACGTCGGTCCCACAGGCTGGCCATATTCAGAGAAATTGCCAGCATGTAAGGGGGCTGTTAAACTAACAGCCTCAGCCACTGAGAGCCATGTGGTTGGGGAGAGGAATCAGGGAAACCAAGCAGACAGGCCCTCTATTGTTGGGGAGTGCCCAGGGGTTGACATACCAGTAGCAGGAGTAAAATTGCCCTGCTTGCTTGATGCAGGCTCCCAAGTTACGCTGTTTAGTGAAACTTTCTTTCAGAAATGGTTGAGTGGAGAACAGAAAAGAAACCCACAAGATCTTCACTGGCTAACACTCAAGGCAGCCAATGGACTAAAGATCCCCTACACCAGGTAAGCCATCCTGGATTTCTCAGTGGGAGGAGTCATGGTGCCAGGTAAAGGAGTCATCATTGTCAAAGATGAGTGTCTGAAGGCAGAAAGAGGTATACTAGGGATGAATGTGATTTCACACTGCTGGAAAGAACTGTTTCAGGGTGTCCACCCCGGGCTGACTGCATTCAGAACCACCATGCCAAAGGAGAGTGGAAACGTGCCTTTGCTGTCTGCCAAAGGGCGCCACAAACCGATTCCTCGGATGGACCGGTGGGAGTGGCCAGGTTGACCCGCCAGGAATCAGTGGTTGTGCCTCCAAACAGCGAGATGGTGCTCTGGACACAGCTGTATGGGGCGGAGACCAAGTCCGATTTTTGTGCCCTGGTGGAAGGACCAGAAAGAGATGAGTGGCAGGTAGCCTGCACCGTCGCCTGGGTGGTGAAAGGACGTCTCCCCATAGGGGTATGTAACCCAAATCCTTATCCAGTCATAATACCCCAACGGTGCCCGCTTGCTAATGTCTTCCAGGTTGAACCAAGCCAGATTCGGGGAGAAAAGGACCTTGTACTGAAAACCTCAGACACGGATGTAGTAGAGGTGGATGTCCAGGTGAACCGGGTCACCCTTGAAGGCCAGCATCCAGTCAACCGGCTAAAAGGGGAGGGATTGTTGACCGAACAACAGCAGAAAATGGACTCCCTGTTGCAGCGATGGCGGGATGTCTTTGCAGCAGGGGATGAGGATTTTGGTCAAACTGATGCAGTCCTCCACTCCATCCCCACAGGCTCTGCACCACTTAGCCAGGAGCGCTACAGGCCAATCCCACCAACCCTCTACCCTGAGTTGAGGAGCCTCATCCAAAACATGTTGGACACAGATGTTATCAAGGAAAGCGCAAGCCCTTGGGCGGCACCCATCGTATTGGTAAGGAAGAAAGATGGATCCTGGCGCTTTTGTGTCAATTACAGAAGGCTCAATGCTCTGACTCACAAAGATGCCTACCCCCTGCCAAGAATTGAAGAATCCCTCACAAATCTCAAACAAGCTGCTTGGTACTCCACTCTGGACCTCGCCAGTGGATTTTGGCAGGTGGAAATGGACCCAAAAGATCGGGAGAAGACGGCATTCACCACCCCCATGGGCCTCTACGAGTTCCAGAGGATGCCCTTTGGCCTTTGTAATGCCCTAGCGACTTTCCAAAGAATAATGCAGCGCTGCCTGGGAGGACAGGTCCAGGAGTCTCTACTGATCTATTTGGATGACGTGGTAGTATACTCCCCTGATTTTGACACCCACATTGAGCAGGTATTCGAAAAGCTGGCTGCCCACGCGTGGCCTGAAGTTGCAGCCTCATAAATGCCACTTGTTTCGGAAAACGGTCACCTACCTCAGACCCGTCATCTCGAAGGACGGAGTATCCACAGACCCTGAAAAGAACGCCGCTGTAAGGAACTGGGCAACCCCTTCAACCATCAAGCAGGTACGGTCATTCCTTGGATTTGTAGGATATTACCGTAGATTTATGAAGGGCTTCTCCAAAATCGCTGCACCCCTTAACGCTTTCCTAGTAGGTTCTGCTAGCATGCGACAAGGGAATACTGCCATGGATTGGACTGCAGACTCCCAGGTGGCATTCGATGCTCTGAAGACTGTGTTGGTGAGTGCCCCAGTTTTGGCCTTTGCCGATTTCGAAAAGCCATTCCATCTCTATACTGATGCGAGCCTAAGAGGATTGGGGGCAGTGCTATCACAAGTACAGGATGGCAATGAGAGGGTTATTGCTTATGCCAGCAGAAGCTTACACCCCACTGAAAGGTACGACAAAATCTTTTGGCCGTCAAGTGGGCTGTCACTGAGAAATTCAAAGACTATTTGTGGGGCAACAAATTCCTGGCTTTTACAGACAATAACCCACTTGTCCACCTGAACACAGCACACTTAGGTGCAACTGAACAGTGGTGGGCAGCCCAGCTGGCAAACTTTGACTTGAAATATCGCCCTGGCTCTGCAAACCAGAATGCTGATCTTTTGTCCAGGTTGCCACAAGACGCAGAACCCATCCAGCAAACTCAAGCAGAGACAGCAGTGGTGGAATCGGAGGATACCCCTAAAACTGAAGACCATTGGAAACACTGTCAGGAAGGAGACCAAGCACTGTTCCAAGTGAAAGGAGGAACCTCCTGAGGAAAGGAAAGCCAGCCTGCAGTAAAACGCCTCTTGTGAGAATGGAGCTGGTTATACATCCAGGAATGTGTGTTGAAGCGGAGAATCCAAGAGCGTCATACTGGGCTGAACCTCTCCCAAGTTGTGGTGCCCACTGACAGGACACAGGAGCTGTGGGAAAAGTATCACCAAGCCTCAGGGCACATGGGCATAGTCAAGATTGTTGCCCCGCTGAGGAAGACTTTCTACTGGGTTGGGATGGGAACTGACCTACAGACATGGGCGTCCAATTGTGTGTGCTGCACCCAACAGAAAAAGGGCCCAGAGGTAAGAGCCTATCCTAACATCATACCCTTTGGAAATTGTCGCAATCGACTACCTGTCTCTTGGCCGGCATGGCGACACTTACCCTTATCTATTGGTTATGACTGACCTTTTAACAAAGTATGGATGAGTTATCCCTACAAAAGACCAGACGGCAGCCACCACAGCTCGTGTTCTCTGGCGACACCTCATCCAGCCATGAGGTTGCCCGGAACGTATCCTGTCTGACCAAGGGGGAGCCTTTGAGTCAAACCTGGTAGCACAGCTGTGCAGCCTTTATGGGTGTGTGAAGGTCCGAACCACACGCTACAGGCCCCAAGGAAATGGGGCCTGTGAAAGATTTAACAAGACTCTGTTGTCTCTTATAGGATCATTGAGCTTGGAGGATCAAGTACACTGGCCAGACCATTTGCCTTCTCTGCTCCAGATGTATAACAATACCACTCATGAGACGACTGGAATGACCCCACACTTTGTAATGTTTGGCCGGCATGCCCGCCTGCCTGTTGAAACTGCGGTGAGAGCACCACCACTGACTCAGAGACATGACCTGGTAGGCTGGGTACATCAGCATAACATGACCTTGCAGATAGTCTACAAACAAGTGGCAGCAAGGATCAAAGCAAACAGACTGCGGGACAAGGACAGGTACGATCGGAAAGCAAAGCACCTCCCCTTGTTACCCGGAGAGCGGGTGCTGTTGCGAAATTTCCGCCACAGAGGGGAGGGAAAGTTAGCGCCCCACTGGCAGCCCCAACTCTATGTTGTTCATGATCAACTACGCCCCGGCCTGCCAGTTTTCCAGATCAGTCAATCAATACTCTAAACAATAATTCTCGGCTGGTTTGGTTTCCGGTCATTCCGGATGTTGTCACATGCTACTCTCGTCTGTAAACAATAATGTATTCAAATAAACTGTACCTTCATTTAATATTCAGCATGGTAGTATCTCGACATCTATAGTTGTAGTGTTAAATCAGTAGGCTTCGGTTTGCACCACTCCATATCATTTCGCTACTAAATTCACCTCTTTAGGAAATTGTAAATTTAACACTTGCTAACTGCCAACCGGAGATGAAAGAGTTTCAGAATAAAGCTTAACAGCTGGTTGTGCACAAGAATTTCTGGTTTTTCAGTGTTAAACTGCATTAAAACTGACAGCATGTTTAAACTACATTTCCCCATTAAAACATTGATTTTAATTTCTAACAGTAACTAGTAACGCTATTAGTTACCACAAAAAGTAGTTGCGTTACAGTAACGCGTTACTTTGTAACGCGTTAGTCCCAACACTGCTCGTGAGGCTGTGAGCCTCACAAGCAGTGAGGAGCTGCTGTGAGGAGCAGACGGGGATTTTGTGTCGGAGATAGATACAGTGAGAACAAGCGAAAGTCATCCTGAGCACACACAAACACTCACAGCCGAAGTAAAAACAATAAATGTGTCTTGGGTAAGAAAAAGGTTTATAACGCTGTGAGCATGGGTCTGTGGAGAGCATTTATCCGCGATCCCAATGTAGTCCGAAAAACGTTTACCCATTTAAACAGCCGTGGTAGATACCTTTGTTTTAAACATCATAAATACACAAACAACAATGAATACTTACAGGTTGTGTACCCGAATCTCCCGCTGGTCCAAACAAAGCAGGAGTAGTGTGTTGCATGTAGCAGCCGCATGTGTGCAATCTGCCTGTGAAGCTGACAATTGAGCGGCCCAACCAAGCAAGGAGGCAGAGGCAGAACGTCCAAAATTATAACCCGGTGTGGGCATTTATTAAAATCATGTGCACATAGTTGACAGCCTCAATCCTGCTGTTCTCCCTTAACACATCCTGCAGCCACAAGGATCTCACACCCGCTACCTGCCTCTTAACAGACAGGGAAACAGAGCCTAAATACCCACATGTGCAATCAAGCCAACAAGACACAGGTGGGAGGGGGGGAGGAGACAACACAGGGCACCAGGTGAACATAATCAGGAGCAACAGACAAAACGGGAGGGGGAACTAGTGATGGCAAAATGAAGCTTTGAATGAAGCGTCGAACCACTTGGACAATTGTGTCGGAAATAGGTTCATTTCTCGAAGCTTCAGTTATAGCGACCTCTCCTGGCGAAGTGCAAGGCTGCAGTGGGTTTAACCTATCTTTGCCTTGAAAAATATTCCACACACACACACACACACACACACACACACACACACACACACACACACACACACACACACAGGGGCGCCCCCATGAAAATATATCACATTGGGCCCCACCACCAGGCACAGGCCACTTTGTTTATAAATTACCTTGAGGGCCGTACCAAATGGTCTAGCGGTCCGTATACGGCCCGGGGGCCGGAGGTTCCCCACCCCTGCTTTAATATAATAACATTAGTATTAATATCATAACCAAAATGTCGGTGATTAACATGTAGTTTACCTAATACAGACTCACTCAACGCTTCAAACTGTCCATCATCCAAATAGACTAAAAGCAGTTTTTTGTTTTATATAGATCATTGGCTATGTGGGAAAATACTGTGTTTGAAATGTATAATTAAAATTAGATGTTAGCTTTTAGTTTTTATAGATATATATATATATATATATATATATATATATATATATATATATATATATATATATATATATATATATATATATATATATATATATATATATATATATATATATATATATATATATATATATATATATATATATATATATATATATATATATAGTCTCCCTTCAAATATGTTAAGTGGCATGTCATTCAACACAATGCTGCTCACCTCCTTCAGTTGGGAGAAAAGCTGGTTCAGGTTCAGCATTATGGGGGGACAGGGCTGCTGAGCTTAGAGATGGATCTGTTGGTCCTGGCACCAGGGGGAGGGACAACTGATTTAGTATGAATAGGCGCTAAAAATGTGCCTGCATTTATTAATGGTAAGGAGGTAAGAATGGAAAAACCAGCTCGAGTGCGCTAGAATCTAAAAGTACACAACCGAAAAAAATCGGCCCCTTCCTTCAGACTTCCTTACAGAGCCCCTTCTTCAACACACACAAACGCGCACATGACCAATGAGGGCACGATATAAGTTTGTGCACAGTTGGAAGGCTGACAGGCAGGTAGGCCATCCAATTATTTTAGCCGGGCCGGCTCAGATGATTGGTCGTGCTTTTTACAGGCTGCGCCAAGGCTTCCACAGATGAAATGTTTGTATGTATTTATTGTCAAAGCATTTAATATATTCATTGTTATTGGGATGTTAAGAGCATTCCATGGAATATAACAAAAAGTGTTTCTGAAGTGAATTACCTACCCTACCTTTAAATGTCAGCTAAAAGAGCAGTGAAATGAAAACCTCTGAATTTTCTGTAAAGATATTAACAGTAGTCTACTTAATGTCAGCTTAGTAAAAACAAAACATTAGCTAACAGAATAATTTCCACCACTCATGGACCACACCTTTTTTTGTGAAAAACTGGGTGACATACTGTCGTCCTTTAGTCCCTCTCTCTTGTCTTTCTCTCCTTTCTCTTCTTTTCTTAGAGCCTGACTTTTTGAGTCGTTGAGACATGGTAAAACACAAGCGTAGGCTAAGTACTAGCATCCCTCCTCACATGTTTTCACTCTCTGCAAGTGCCGGTGCCGCACCGCGTTTGGAGGCAGGACCAAACCATTACATGTAAATAGAGGGGGTGTACAGAGGCTTTAGATAATTAACTTTTGGAAGAAAATAAGTTAAATTAATCGTAGTTTTAGTGAGTACTTTATCAATATAACGTTCTATTAATGTTAATTATTGAGGATTGATGAAAGGTTACTTACATTTTTTTTTCTTAATGTTCTAAACATTTTGGGGCCCCCGTCAGTCACGGGCCCTTAGAATCGTCCTAAATTTTCACCCCCTTACGGCGCCCCTGCACACACACACACACACACACACACACACACACACACACACACACACAGACTGAATATCATGTTCTATTTGCAATTAAAGATTGATAATAGTGTCTATTGGGTTATTGAGAAGAGACTAGAGAGTGCTTGAAAATGTTTGGGGCGGAGAGGGCCTTTTATCAGTTATTAAAGTATTAAAGTTGAAAAGCAATGATTAAAAGTTTAACTATTCCGAGCTTTGAGCCAGCTGCGCGGAGGATATCGCCGCATCCTGGCCGCCGGCTCTATCCACTGGGCTATCAATTCCTTAGACCATCGAAGTGTTTTTATATTACTCATTGACTTTTTGTTCACAACTTCTCCACATTTCGAAGTGTTTCACGAGCCAGAACGACCTATTTTTCTTCCTGGCTTGCTCTATAATGATCCAATTCAAATGCAATGCCAACAACAACTCAACAGCAACAATGCAAACTACGACAACAACTCACACATTGCGCATTGTTTAGAACGGTTATAAAGTGTTGAAGCGCTCAAATTTGAAACTGTTTCAACCTGTCACCTGTCAGAATCGAGACGAGGCAGTGCATTGAATCACCTGATTGGACGGCGAACCAGTGAGTTGATTCATTCAGGAAATGAAGCAGTTGCTGGTTCGGACGTCACATGTCACGTGATTTGAAGCAGTTGCTGCTTCGGACGTCACATGTCACGTGATTTGAAGCAAGCTTCGAAGCACTGCTTCTATGGAATAGGAAGTACAGGGTTGAAGCTCCGTTCGAAGCTTCAGTTTCAAACTGCCATCACTAAGGGGAACACTTTTCAAACACAAACATATAACTGAACAGAATTACACACATACAACTAAACACAGTCAGCCCTTGTACAGTTAATGTCACTTAACGCTATGATTTCTACACCCTCACATATTATTGGCACCCGGATTATTCTTAACCGCTGTCATTCTACACCAGCATAAGCACTTTCGGCGCACTCGCTAACTCCCCTATTTTGTCAGGCGGAGCCGAGGACCCGACCAGTACCTGCCAGACGACATTTCAATTAATACGGTTTAATCCTTTAATAAATACTATCTCAATAATTAGTATAAATTATATAAAATGTGCAAATATTCCATGCCAAACGGTACTGTGCAATCACGCTAATAAAGTGCAAACTGTTCACTAAAGTGCTGAGTTACAAGGCCCGAAGCCGTCAGTCCACAGTGACGACGTTACCTTCGTCACAGAGCCCTCCCCCCCCGTCTGGATTGGAAAGATCGAAAATACTAAAGATAATCATAGATGCACTTTTGCAGTCTTTTTGCATATTAGATAACGGAGTTGACGACACGAAAACTGCAATATAATGTTTGTGTAGCATAATAAATATGACATATCGTTCTTCAGTGCCCTACGCTGTACATATCCGGAATGAATCGCTGAAAGGTTTTGGGAATCTTTGTTTCGTGAAAGGCTGGCAGAGGGTGCGGCCATAGCACTGGGCGTGGCTACTGGGTATCCCTATGTAGCGATACCCAGGAAGTAAATAAGAAATCTCCAACGAGGCGTTTTGGGGAGGTCTTTTCTGTGTTAGAGTTGTACTCCCTACAGGGTGTACTTTGAGGGGTTTTGACTCTGCACACCGTTTACATGCATTAAAACCTTCATAACACACAAGGGGACGGGTTATAACCAGAAAAGCATGACATGGGACCTTTAAGACAATCCATCGTAACCATCTTAGGCCTTGCCCTTTCGATCCACCTGATACCACATCATGCCCCAGAGATTGAAACAAACTCAATCTTCCCCAATTCGCTACTTCCTAGGCCCCTGTTGTTGCCTTTGACCCTTGTGCCCATAGTAATTGCTCCTCCCACAGGTCCCAGGAGAGGACCCTGTGGCCCCACAAGAGCAGAGAAATGCATCACCCCTAAGAAGGTCTCAGAGACAAAACAGGGGTAGGCTGCCAGACAGGTATGGACAGTAAGATTGTCGGGACGACAACTGTTAAAGGGGGGAGGAGTGTCATAAAGTGAATTTATTTCTGCTTTTTTTTTTTACTTGGGTATGCGTTTCATTGTTGGTGTAGGCTGCTGCCTGAATATGCTGAATAAAAGGCAGCTTTTCCTATCAATAAAGCTGTAACTATGTGCAAGTACTCAGCTTAAGTACAATTTTCAGGCATTTTTATTAATAACTTTGTTACGTGCCGCAGTTGGTGTGTGTGTGTCTCTCTCTCTCTCTCCCTGATTGTCTCCAGGTGCAGCCTCTCCCCCAGGTGCTCCCAATCCCCAATCAGGGCCTCCATAAAAGACCTGTCTCTGTCTCTGTGTGAGGCCTGTGTTCTTGTGAATTGTTAGTTGATGTGCTCCAGTTTAACTTTTTGTGTATTGTTTATTTTAGTTTGCTTTGCAAGTTGGCTGGTGAGCCCTTTTTCTTTTGTCCATTAAAACATCACTTTGTGGCTTCAGTAGACAGTTTCCTCTCCTTTTTCTCTCGCCCTGTTATTTTGGTGTTTTGTTACTTCCCTTTGTACCCCTAGTTAGGAAGGAACGTAACACTAGTGATGGCGAGATGAAGCCTTATGAAGCTTTAAAGCTTTCCAGCCAATTGGTTCGCAAAAGGGTTCATCTCATGAGGCTTCATCATGGGCTTCATTTGAACACAAACCCCCTGTTGGTCAAAGTGTGTAAAACAGGCAGATTGGACATCTCAACAGTGTGCTGTATCTCATACAGAGTTCCCAATGAGTAAAGCCTTAGAATAACTCCAAACAACGAACATTAAATCATATGTTCATGTTAACAATATTGTATTTATTCCAGTTGATTGAGATTGAAAAGCCTAAGGAGGCTGATATTGCAAAGAGGGATTTGTATTCCTTAGTAATATTCATAAACTTAACCATGTTGTAGCCTGAGAAAGGCTAAACCATATCAAAGAATACATTTATTAACTAGTCTACATTATCTAATTTAGCTGTAGCTTTTATAAACAACAAAAAAGACGTATTGACGAGTCGTTGAACCAGGGAGCCTACGGTCGTGAGTCAACTGCTTTCCAGCTGAGCCACAGCACACACGCTGATTCTCCCTGAAAACACTGTAAGATATTTATTCCTGTATTTATTCATGTTTTTATTCCTAAATGTATTTATGCTTGTATCTATTTATACTTATGACATGTTCCGACCTCTATATAAGTGAGGTTCTGAGCTCTTTTAATTCCATCGTGTCACCAGCGGGCCCGGGTACAGGAGGGTAATATGGTTCTTATTAGGTCACCATGGGTATTATGAGCGTTGTGGTTCAACGGTTCAACCCAGAGCCCTAGAGAGATAAGAGTTACGACACTCTTTGATGTCGCCGCCAGCAGGTCACGGTCACAGCCGGTCACGGTCCTCTTCTTTCAGCAGTCATCACCTGCAGTCTTTGCCAGCACCAGCCTCCTTCAGCAGCAGCACCCTCCTCCAGCAGCACCCTCCTCCAGCAGCAGCACCCTCCTTCAGCAGCAGCAGCAGCCTCCGCCAGCAGCAGCAGAAACAGCCATGGCTGACATATGAGGCTGAATAAAAAAAAGTGCTTATTACTTTTTTAAAACTGTTTATTTTGTTAACAATAAACATTTTGTGTGCTTCCAGAATCGGCGAGGACACTATCGATACTGACTCAGCAATCACTGTAAGTTATATTCTTGTTTAAATAGACTTCTCTGTTTCATTTATTCTACTCTGTATAATTGTTCTGTAGTTATTGTAGCTAAAACGGCGATTTCTGAGAGATTTTAAAATCTCAGATCTGCTCAACTCCAGGCGTAACTCAGGTCTCAGTGAGTCACGCCCCTCAAGTGTGCATTTCAATAGGCAGGAAGACTCTGCTGATTGCGGGAAGTGCAAAAACATTTTAAATAGCGCATTTCAAATCAGAATAACTCAGTGTGCTTCCAGAATCGGCGAGGACACTATCGATACTGACTCAGCAATCACTGTAAGTTATATTCTTGTTTAAATAGACTTCTCTGTTTCATTTATTCTACTCTGTATAATTGTTCTGTAGTTATTGTAGCTAAAACGGCGATTTCTGAGAGATTTTAAAATCTCAGATCTGCTCAACTCCAGGCGTAACTCAGGTCTCAGTGAGTCACGCCCCTCAAGTGTGCATTTCAATAGGCAGGAAGACTCTGCTGATTGCGGGAAGTGCAAAAACATTTTAAATAGCGCATTTCAAATCAGAATAACTCAGTGTGCTTCCAGAATCGGCGAGGACACTATCGATACTGACTCAGCAATCACTGTAAGTTATATTCTTGTTTAAATAGACTTCTCTGTTTCATTTATTCTACTCTGTATAATTGTTCTGTAGTTATTGTAGCTAAAACGGCGATTTCTGAGAGATTTTAAAATCTCAGATCTGCTCAACTCCAGGCGTAACTCAGGTCTCAGTGAGTCACGCCCCTCAAGTGTGCATTTCAATAGGCAGGAAGACTCTGCTGATTGCGGGAAGTGCAAAAACATTTTAAATAGCGCATTTCAAATCAGAATAACTCAGTGTGCTTCCAGAATCGGCGAGGACACTATCGATACTGACTCAGCAATCACTGTAAGTTATATTCTTGTTTAAATAGACTTCTCTGTTTCATTTATTCTACTCTGTATAATTGTTCTGTAGTTATTGTAGCTAAAACGGCGATTTCTGAGAGATTTTAAAATCTCAGATCTGCTCAACTCCAGGCGTAACTCAGGTCTCAGTGAGTCACGCCCCTCAAGTGTGCATTTCAATAGGCAGGAAGACTCTGCTGATTGCGGGAAGTGCAAAAACATTTTAAATAGCGCATTTCAAATCAGAATAACTCAGTGTGCTTCCAGAATCGGCGAGGACACTATCGATACTGACTCAGCAATCACTGTAAGTTATATTCTTGTTTAAATAGACTTCTCTGTTTCATTTATTCTACTCTGTATAATTGTTCTGTAGTTATTGTAGCTAAAACGGCGATTTCTGAGAGATTTTAAAATCTCAGATCTGCTCAACTCCAGGCGTAACTCAGGTCTCAGTGAGTCACGCCCCTCAAGTGTGCATTTCAATAGGCAGGAAGACTCTGCTGATTGCGGGAAGTGCAAAAACATTTTAAATAGCGCATTTCAAATCAGAATAACTCAGTGTGCTTCCAGAATCGGCGAGGACACTATCGATACTGACTCAGCAATCACTGTAAGTTATATTCTTGTTTAAATAGACTTCTCTGTTTCATTTATTCTACTCTGTATAATTGTTCTGTAGTTATTGTAGCTAAAACGGCGATTTCTGAGAGATTTTAAAATCTCAGATCTGCTCAACTCCAGGCGTAACTCAGGTCTCAGTGAGTCACGCCCCTCAAGTGTGCATTTCAATAGGCAGGAAGACTCTGCTGATTGCGGGAAGTGCAAAAACATTTTAAATAGCGCATTTCAAATCAGAATAACTCAGTGTGCTTCCAGAATCGGCGAGGACACTATCGATACTGACTCAGCAATCACTGTAAGTTATATTCTTGTTTAAATAGACTTCTCTGTTTCATTTATTCTACTCTGTATAATTGTTCTGTAGTTATTGTAGCTAAAACGGCGATTTCTGAGAGATTTTAAAATCTCAGATCTGCTCAACTCCAGGCGTAACTCAGGTCTCAGTGAGTCACGCCCCTCAAGTGTGCATTTCAATAGGCAGGAAGACTCTGCTGTCGCCCATCAGCAGAAAATAGTTAACTAATTACAGGGGCGTGCCCCCAAAGCTGTGAGAACTGAGCAATCAGGTATCCATCTTAAGTTGCATTTTCCTGGAGCGTCAGCTTCAGCGTCAGCCAGACGAAGACTGACAAAGACATTAAGAGTCCTGTGGGAGTAAGACTGACAAAGACATTAAGAGTCCTGTGGGAGTCACGTGGGAGGCAAAGAGGAGGCAAATCCTACTCTGATTGCGCCAAGTATCGCTGGTGTTATTTAGTTTTATTCAATTCTCTTGGGTTCTCTAGCCCCTCATGCTTTAATCATGTGTATTTTCTGCATTCCTGTTCATGTGTCTTCTCGCAATTATCACTGGCCCCGTGTTTCTCCTAGATCTCACCGGCCTGCTCTCGTCTATCCCACATGCTCCACTGAGATCCAACATCTCGTTTCAGGGGGCCTGTGGAACTGCCAGTCAGCTGTTCCTAAGGCTGACTTCATCTCTGGCTACGCTTCCCTGCAGTCTCTGGATTTCCTTGCTCTCACGGAGACCTGGATCACTCCATCCAACACATCCACCCCAGCAGCTCTCTCCACAGCATATTCCTTCTCCCATACACCCAGACCCTCTGGCAGAGGAGGTGGCACTGGTCTCCTGCTCTCTCCCAAATGGAGCTTTTCCCTCTTCAAGCTACCTAATTTCACTCCTTCCACCTTTGAATTCCATGCCGTCACAGTAACCCATCCTATACAATTAACCATTGTTGTTCTCTACCGTCCACCAGGCGCCTTGGGGGACTTCTTGGAGGAGTTAGATAATCTCCTCTCAAACATCCCTGAAACTGGCCCTCCCGCTGTACTTCTCGGCGATTTCAACCTCCAGACAGGGAAGATATCTGAACTAACATCTCTGTTAACCACCTTTGCTTTCTCACTGTCTCCATCCCCACCAACTCATAAAGCTGGCAATGTCCTTGATCTCATATTCTCAAGGAACTGCTCTACTTCTAACCTCTCTGTAAACCCGCTCCACACCTCCGATCACTTCTTCATTTCATTCTCTCTACCCCTTTCCAAACATAACAACCTCATCTCTTCTAACTCTGCTCCTGTCCGCCGTAACCTCCGTTCCCTCTCCCCCTCTACCTTTACCTCATCGGTGCTCTCAGCCCTCCCTTCCTCTGACTCGTTCCAACTCCTGCCTCCAAACGCTGCTGCAAAAACTCTCCTCTCGACTCTCTCATCCTCTCTGGACTTTCTCTGTCCTCTCACATCGCGGCCGGCTCGTCAGTCCCCTCCTGCTCCCTGGCTAAATGATGCACTGCGTGCTAATAGAACCATCCTTCGGGCAGCAGAGCGGAAATGGTGGAAATCCAAACACCATGACGACCTCCTAACCTATCAGGCTCTCCTCTCCTCTTTCTCTGCTTCCATCTCTCAGGCAAAAAGCACTTTCTTTCAAGATAAGATCCAATCTTCCTATTCCAATCCCAAAAAACTATTTTCTATCTTCTCCACCCTCTTGGACCCCCCCAAAGCACCTCCCCCCTCCTCCCTTCTGTCAAGCGACTTTGTTAACCATTTTGAAAAAAAGGTTGATGATATTCGCTCTTCTTTTTCTGACTCACCTTTACTCACCGCTGGGTCACCAGACCCTCCCTTCACCCACACACTGACCTCCTTCTCCCCTCTCTCTCCAAGTGAGGTTCTTACCCTCGTTACCTCTGCCCGTCCTACCACCTGTTCTCTGGACCCTATCCCCTCAAACCTCCTTCAGACTATCGCTCCTGATATTCTACCATTTCTCACCCATTTCATCAACACTTCTCTAACTTCTGGTCACTTTCCAAACAGTCTCAAGGAGGCAAGAGTAAACCCTCTCCTAAAGAAACCCACTCTCAACCCGTCTGATGTTATTAACTACAGACCCGTCTCTCTCCTCCCGTTCCTGTCTAAAACACTTGAACGCGCTGTCTTTAAACAACTCTCCTCTTATCTCCATCAGAACAACCTTCTGGATCCGCACCAGTCTGGTTTCAAGGCAGGTCACTCAACAGAAACTGCTCTCCTTGCTGTCTCTGACAAACTGCACACTGCTAAAGCAGCCTCCCTCTCCTCTGTCATCATCCTTCTGGACCTGTCTGCTGCATTCGACACGGTGAACCATCGGATCCTCCTTCGCACTGTCCAAGAACTTGGAGTTTCAGGCACTGCACTTTCCCTCCTCACCTCATACCTCAACGACCGCACCTACAGGGTTACTTGGAGAGGGTCCGAGTCCGACCCTTGTCAATTAACTACAGGGGTCCCTCAGGGCTCGGTTCTTGGTCCCCTCCTCTTCTCCCTGTACACAAACTCGCTCGGGTCTGTCATTAGCCCGCATGGTTTTTCATACCACTGCTACGCTGACGACACCCAACTAATTCTGTCCTTTCCCCGCTCAGAGACCCAGGTCGTCGCACGCATCTCTGCTTGCCTAGCAGACATCTCTCGGTGGATGTCTGCTCATCACCTCAAGCTCAACCTTGACAAGACTGAACTGCTCTTCCTTCCGGGAAAAGATTGTCCCACTCTTGACCTAACAATCAACATCGGCACCTCTGTTGTTTCCCCGACTCAGACTGCAAGGAATCTGGGTGTGGTCCTAGATAACAAACTGTCCTTCACTGCAAACATCGCTGCTACAACCCGCTGCTGCAGATACACGCTTTACAACATCAGGAGGATACGTCCCCAGCTGACCCAGACATCAGCGCAGATTCTGGTCCAGGCTCTCGTCATCTCACGCCTAGACTACTGCAACTCCCTACTGGCTGGTCTACCTGCATGTGCCATCCGACCTCTGCAGCTCATCCAGAATGCAGCGGCTCGTCTGGTCTTCAACCTTCCCAAATTCTCCCACACCACACCGCTCCTCCGCTCCCTTCACTGGCTTCCAGTAACTGCTAGAATCCACTTCAAGACACTGGTACTTGCGTACCATGCTGCGAATGGATCTGGCCCTTCCTACATCCAGGACATGGTTAAACCGTACACCCCAGCACGTGCACTCCGCTCTGCATCAGCCAAACAGCTCGCTGCACCCGCACTGCGAGGGGGACCCAAGTTCCCGTCAGCAAAAACACGTGGGTTTGCTATCCTGGCTCCAAAATGGTGGAATGAGCTCCCCATTGAAATCAGGACAGCAGATAGCTTACACATCTTCCGACGCAAACTGAAAACTCATCTCTTTAGACTCCACTTCGAGCGATAAAATTACTAACAAAGCACTTATATACTAATAAAGGGCTGGCTTTCTAAATGCCAGTTGAGTAGCACTTGAAATGTTTGGCTCTATGAAACCTGATGTACTTATATGATTCTGTTTTCTTAAAGGTTGTATCTTCCTGGTCGAATGCACTTATTGTAAGTCGCTTTGGATAAAAGCGTCAGCTAAATGCAATGCAATGTAATGTAATGTAATTTTGGATGCATGACCATGTTTTAGGCTCATCCTTCATTCACTTCTGTAGAGTAGCCTGTTCAGTAGGCTATTATTTGTTTAAGACTGAATAATACCTTTTAAGAACAATCATTAAACTAGTGTGTATATTACAATACAAAGGAATCTATCCTAGCATGCCATCAAGCATTAAAAAGTAGCGTTAGGCTAGTTGTACAGTACAGATGAGTTAACACTGAACAGTACAAAAAAAACTAAGTACAGTCAACATGTCACATAATGAAATGTTAATATATCCCAAAATTCAATGAAATATTAAATGAAATATTTATCACAAACGCCACCTCATTTATACTAGTGCTAGCAGTTAAGTCATATCATACAGAAAAAGCCGACTAAGGATGGCTGACACGGTCAGGTTCAGCAGATAAAAACCAAAATAACAAAAAAACACATAATCAATCTAAATCCTGCTTGTTAGTTACCCAGCATCATTGATATATAAGCTGCTAGCGATTCATTACTGAAATCTTACCTTCAAAGCTGACAAAGTCGCGCTAGCTAACTAGCAGGCAATGCTAGCAAAATTGGTTGTAACAACCAAGATAAAATATAGATAATTACGCTTTGCATATACAAATGAAGACCAGTATAAGCATCATAAAGGGCCTCTGATACAATATGGACAGTTGACAATTCAAAAGAGTTAGATATTTCAGCAACTTACCTCTGGAACTAATCGACGCGCCGTAATATAAGTGAATGAGGTCCAACGCCCAAATGACAATATTTGGAACTATTTTGATGTCCATAACCGGAAGTAGGCGCCGCCATTTTTTACAACGGAGGTCTATGGGAGTGTCCTAACTCTTATCTCTCTAGAGAGGTTCACATAAAGCACGGTTAATGTATTATATTGACTACTGCTCTAGAGAGGTTTCTCAATACTCAAATTTCCCCTCTTCGACTCCTATCCTCGACTCCTCTCCTCGAGACTTGGTGCCGCCCACAGGAGATGCGAGCGGAGGACTGAGGAAGGGAACCGAGGAGAGAGGAGTGGAAGCAGCAGGCGGTTAGAGAAATGAGAACTCCTCTCCTCTGAGCGGTCATTTTAAAGAGACGTCAATTAATGATGACAGGAGGCACAGCAGCATTCTGATGGACAGATGTGTTCATGAAAACTTATATATATTTACTTTTAATTTATTGACAGTGCGGTATAATGAAACAATAACAGGCTACAGATGCGGACATATACACACACATATATTTATATAAATATATACAATTTCAGAATCAAACAAGTATGAGAGCACTCTCATAATAAAAAACACAATCAGAGACTGGATATATCCCCCCCCCCCCCCTCTCTCTGGTCGCTGAAATGGGGAATTGAAATTATATATATTTATATATATATATTTACTTTTAATTTATTGACAGTGCGGTATAATGAAACAATAACAGGCTACAGATGCGGACATATACACACACATATATTTATATAAATATATACAATTTCAGAATCAAACAAGTATGAGAGCACTCTCATAATAAAAAACACAATCAGAGACTGGATATATCCCCCCCCCCCCCTCTCTCTGGTCGCTGAAATGGGGAATTGAAATTACGGGCCAAAAGTTGTACAAGTATTAAAAGTAAGCATAGGACACCAAACCAACTGAGACCCGTCTGTCCGCCGCATCTACGCACTGTACAACACACACACACTGTACCACACACACACACCTACACACTGTAGGCTACCACACACACCTGCTCCTAAAGCATAATCAGGCTACAGCCGTTGTGTATTTTATTATGTGAAGCACTAAATGGTCTTAGAAAAATGTTGACTCTTTGTTTGTAGATATCTACTAAACTACAGCATATAAATACAGAAAGTAATGTAGGCCTGTTATACTGAGTGATATATATTTTACACACTGCTCTGCTTTCTGCACGGACCTCACAGCTGTTCTCACTGTAAACATCGCGTTGCGATGAAAGCAGTTACTAAAATAATATCAAAGGGATGCATGCAGAGCTGTCATTGGCTGAGTCCGGCCGTGCGTCACGCCTCCACCGTTCCCGGAAATGCATCCGTGGAGGAGCCGTGGAGGATGCATCGGTGTCTCCTCGGTTAGAGCTCCCCCAGAGAGCCTCCTCGATGCTCGGTCCTCGAAGTGCAAATAGAGAAATGAGATGTCCTTCAAAATGGCGCGCTGAAATTCATTTCCGGGTCACTACCGGAGGGCCGAGGAGTCGAGGAGGGGAAATTTGAGTATTGAGAAACCTCTTAGGGCTCTGGTTCAGCCGATTTGAATCGCTTCCTGAAGCAGTCACGTGGTATCGACAGGCAGCGAGGCTTCGTTTGTCATCGATGACGTCAATGGCCCAAAACGATACAAGCCTCGATACATGCTTCACAAAAAGCTTCGGGGATTGGGGATTACTCGACACACGCTCCGAAGCCTCGGCGCAATACGTAACATCACTACGTAACACACTTATACATTGTTATTTTTATTATGTATAACATGTTGGTACCAGACTGTCTATGGTACTTACTAGCAAACTGAATAACAACCTATCGACGTGAAGCACATTGGTTAAAGCTAAGGAACAAAACCAGAAAATGTAATAAGACAGCTAGGTGACATTAGAATCAGTTGCTAATTGCCTTCGACCAGCGGTTTTCAAAGTGTGAGGCGCGCCTCCCCTGGGGGGCGCCAGAGAGTTTCAGGGGAGGCGCAGCGTGAGACACAAAAGAACGAGAAAAAGACAAGTAAAGTGACACTTGCCCACTTGTGGCTGTCTGTGGAGACCGAGTTCCCCCACCTCGCCAAAAAGGCTGTAAAAGTTCTCATTCCCTTCACCTCCACCTACCTTTGTGAGTGCAGGTTTTCCGCATTGACTTTGATCAAAAGCAAGTACCGGTCAAGGCTGCAGCCAGAGGATGATCTGCGTTTATTCCTCTGTGCATCAAAGACGCAGACTCATTGTTCCCACTAAAGTAGGGGTGAGTGTAATAAGGAGGCAAAGTTGACGTTCAGTGTGTTACCGGGAGCATATAAGGATTTATCCACCATGTTGAAAATGTTAAAAAAAAGATGTCTTGAGAACACGGCGTGCGGAAATATACGGGTCGTGCTGCAGCTAGATGTGCCTGTCCTCTGTAAGAAGGTGTCGGCGACTGACATGCAAGGAAGAACGGCTGTCCACAGGCTGTTCAAACTTTAACAACTGTATTAACTTCCAGGGTAGTGAATTGAACATGCAATTGTAATTCGGTGTGTGGTATATTTTCATGCACGGACACGCATGTTCCACAACACACGAACTGAACAACACTCAATTTCCCGAGCTACCAGCGTCCTTGCGATCTTGTTATAATAACAAGTGCACGTTACTGATGCAATATGGTTGAGACCATTCGGGCTTATTCTAGAGGGGTGCAAGGAATAGTCCAAGTGTTAGAAATTAAAATCAATGTTTTATGGCATAATTTAGTTTAAACATGCCATCAGTTAATATGCTGTTTTATACTTCCAGTGCAGCCTGGTTGTCTGCAGCGCATGGCATTCTTCAGGCCCATCATCTCTGGGAGGTGGGCATTAGCCCTCCTGCGGACCGAGACATGGGGCACCTCTGTCACATGACGTTTTACCCCTTGTTGTGCATCTTCTTCCTCTGATTGTTCCGATAGGTCAGCATCTGCACCGTGATGCTGGGCCAAGAGGATCTTTGCCACTTCCATACGGAACTCAAGGAACTGGATGGGTTTTGTCTTTGGTCCACCACATATTGCATGGTCTTTGCGGTAGAGTAGCCAGCTGTTGAATAAAGCCAGATCCGTGAAGTGCATGACCATCCGCATTGTCCACTTCTTAGTACGGGTGCTCATGCGATAGTAACTGATCATTCTATCGATCAAGTCAACTCCACCCATCTTGGTATTGTACTCACGGACAATGCTTGGTCGCGAAACAGTGACATATTGTTTCAACCTCTTGTCCCAGCGCTGGCAGGTGTCCTCAGGCTGTGTACCATGAACAACAGACATCAGCAATACTGGCTTGTTGTCATACCACTTCACTACACACAGTTTTCCATCTTCAGCGGACACTTCTGATGAGGTACCTCTTCCTGCGCTTTTCATGGCTTTGTCACTGGGTAACTTGTCGTTCGCTCCAGCGAGTCGGTTCTTCATTATTGTACCAGTTATGTACAGCTCCTTCTCCATCATTTGTTGCGCACCTTTGATGGTGGTGAAGAACCGGTCACAATACACTTTTGTGCCGCGTTTCAGGGTTTGACAAAGACGCTCGATGACTAAGCTTCCCAAGCCCAGGCCCTCGGGTTCTTCGACCTTCTCGATCAGTGATTGTGTACCTTGATAGAGCTCAAAGTCAAGCACAATGCCATCTGCTGTAGCACACACAAAGTTCTTAATGCCAACTGGGTTGAGCTTCATTGGAATATATTGTCTGTACGGACAGGCTCCCGTGAAGGGTATCATTTGCTCATCAATAGATGTGCAATCAGGTCGATTCAGAGACTTGCAGCCTCGCAGAATCCGCTCCAGAAAAGGCCCCACCTTCCAGAATTTGTCAGACATCTTCAGATCTTCAGGCACATCATCATCAATTACCACTTTTATTGCTCCCCTCAGTTTGAAGAATCTGGCACGCGTGAATCTGTCAGTGATGGCAGTGATTTTAAAGGCTTTGGACCAATACATCCTAATGGTTGGGTATCGGATGCAGGACATTAAAATACAGGCACCAAAAAAGTGGTAGACCTCATCGACTGACATGTTGAGTGGGTCCCCACTCCTAGACAGTGACATGGCATTAGAACATTCTGAAATCAGTGTCATCAGATCTCTATCGATGTACTGGTCAAAATACTCTAGTGGGGTCCAGCCATGTCTGTCCAGATCGCTTTCGTCCTGATGCTGATACTCCGCAAGGTTTGGCGTCAATGGAGTAGCCTTCCAGCGTATTCCACGTCCTGCACAACCAGAATCAGAATAAAATAGTATTTAGTATGTATAGTATTTATTGCAGTAAGTTACATTTTATCTATGTAAGCAAAAAAACTTGAATCTGTGTGGACGTTTACATGAAATTTGAAGATTTACCCTCAAGGCATGCTAAAATAATAACAATTACCTTGTTTGGACTCTCTCTTTTTATTTTTTTTGGTTTGGCTTGGTCCTGGTGTTGGCTCCTCAGTCATCTTCTGCACGATCAGTCTCAATCGGTACAGTTCGACATCGACGTCTGGGAGTGTGGGATGAACCTGTCCCTGTACTCTCTGTCCCTGTCAATGTAAATAAGCATTCTGCCTCCAATCCTTCACGTAGCCCTGAGGCCCTAACTCAGGGGTCGGCAACCCGCGGCCCTCGAGCCGCATGTGGCCCTTTAAGCCCTCTGCTCTGGCTCCCTTGAGTTTAGACAAAAATAAGAAGAAAATAAAGGTATTTGTAGGACTATTTAAATGTTGTTGCATGGTTGAAAATGTTTCGTATCTTGTATTTTGAGGTGATACTGTGACACATAAATAAAAAACAAAACGGTTTTAATTAGGTCAACTAAAATATGCGTCACATCCTGCTACGGTCCGCGCCAGCGCCTTTTCCTGCGGGTGAATAACCTGACCCCCGGCTCGATGAGCGAACTATGGATAAATCAAAGAAAATAAAAGTACCGGAGGAACACAGGATTTAATTCTGCATGGACATAGTTATATGCTTTCACAGCAAACGATGCTGGTTTACCGGTATGTTCAATATGTAGAGAGAAGTTGTCAAAGGTGCTGCAGCCTTTACGTATCGAGGAACAACACGGGAGAGGAAGACAGCTGACGATCTTCAGTCATAATTCAATGGGGTATGTAATTTATTTCAGAAAACACTTTTTTATATATTCCATGGAATGCTCTTAACGTCCCGATAGCAATGAATATATTAAATGCTTTGACAATAAATACATAAACAAATTAATCTCTGGAAGCCGTAGCGCTGTAAAAAGCACGACCAATCATCTGAGCCGGCCCGGCAAAAATAACTGGATGGCCTACCTGCCTGTCAGCCTTCCATCTGTGCACAAATTTATCTCGTGCCCTCATTGGTCATGTGCGCGTTCGTGTGTGTTGGAGGAGGGACTCTGTAAGAAAGTCTGAAGGAAGAGGCAGATTTTTTCCGGTTGTGTATTTTCAAACTCTAGCGCACTCGAGCTGGTTTCTCCATTCTTACTTACCCCACCGTTAACTCTTTTTAGGGTGCAGCTATATATTTTATTTATTTCAAAGTGGGCCCATTTTAATTATATATTTGTTTCCTCCAAATGTGCAGATGACTCCCCAAGTGCTGTGTTTAATTTATTTTAAAGTAGGCCTCTGTATTATTTTTAATTCTCCTTATAGGAGTTCTTTGTTTCTTATTAGAGGTTAACAGTTGTATATAACGTAATAAATAGCCTAATAAATGCAAAAAAACTGTAGTTTCTGTCTGATATAACAATAAATACAACTTTATTAGCTATCAAGCTATGACATATGTTTTGCGGCTCCAGACAATTAATTTTTTGGGCAAAAGGAGCAAAATGGCTCTTTTGGTCAAAAAGGTTGCAGACCCCTGCCCTAACTACATAACATAAACACAAATCTTCTGGGTCTTGACTAACCATTATCTGCACCACGGCGACGTTTATGTCCTCTGCTGTGCTCTGTGGGCTCAGGAATGGGGTCCTCTTTGTCACTACTGTCACCCTCATCCTCACTGCTGCTTTCCTCCTGTGGTGATGGTTGGTAATTTGTATCCAGGATGGGATCATCATTGTCAGATAGGTCTAAATCTGAGTTGTCTTCATCAATCAAGCCAAGTAGCTGCATAGCTTGGTGTAAAGAAAAACGCTCTGGAAATAAAAACAATGGATTTCAATGGTACTGTACAACGTTTTAATCCAACTAATTTACGTATGTATATATGTATTTAGTGATTGAATTGTTATGTATTACATTTAGACAATGTACAGCCTCTTAGCTGCACCAGATATACTTGTTTTCTCATTTTACATGTGTGCATGTTTACTAGTATATTAGCTGTTTCGACGAGCTTCAGTCCATAAGTACACAAACGTGTACTTCATGTGTACTTTAGTTACGTTCTTATTTTTACACTTTTTTTTCCAAATTTGCTTGTCATGACAAATATCCAACGCTTATATAAATATCTAAATAAGAATAAGCCATGAAATAAGGCAGGACTTCTTACCTGATCGATGTTTGTGTCTGGAGTGGCCACTTGAATCATCCCTCGTATTAGCCGCCATCTTGAATTTTTACCATTGTATGTTATACTCTTCTGACACCACCAGATGGCAGTATAAGTGTCCACATATGTGGCTATAAGACCCCAATTCAGCAGTGTACACCATTGTGGACATAAGAGCTAAAAAAGTGCTGTCCACGCATGTGGCCACTAAGCCTTAAGAGGTTAAGCATATATTGAATGTGAAAAGTACCAATCCTCGGTTTAAATGCAACAACGGACATTAGAGACGACGCGAGCCGGCTGGCGGGGAGGAGCCAGCAGAGGATATAACAGCACCGGAAGAGGGATTCTTTCTCTTCTTGCTCAGGAGAGCAAGATCACAGCTTTTTTCCGCCGGAACAATATTCTGTCTGTAACACTACCGCGCCTTTTTTAATTAAAGTATCCCATTTGAATCTTTTCAGAGACTCCATTTAGTCTCATTTTAAAGCTTCTCTCCCGGACGCGAGAATAAAGAACATATTTAACACAAGTAGTGGGGGAGTTTTATACAATATGTTTAAAACATAAAAATAAAAAGGTTTAAAAAAGTTATTGTTTAATGTTTTAAGGAGGTGACGCTACTCAGCCAATCAAATCGGTGCAGTCAGCACGATAGATTCAAACACACACAGAGACACGACAAGAGGAGAGAAACAGTCGGAGTAATTTCAAATGGCGGAAGGTAGACAGCGAAAACAGAGCATTTAATTAAATTTTCTCTTACTGGACCTCTTTGAAATGCAATTGAATACCCCTGCATTATAGCAACAACAACAATAATAATAATAATAATAATAACAGCAATAATAATTGGGAGGGGGGGGGCGCGGCTGTTCTTATGTTCTCTGAGGGGAGGCTCACCTACCCACACTTTGAAAACCCCTGCCTTAGAAGGATTTTTTGTTTTCTGTATCAGTTTGACAATTAGGCCGCGTTTTGCTGACACTTTTTTTGAATCAGTTAAAAGAGAAGTTAGAGCAACCAGAGATTTTATGAAGTGATTTTTTTTATTCAAGAACATATATGAACATCATAAATATTGTATACTAAAAAGTTCACATCAGGGGTAGACATATAAAGTAATAAAAAATGACATCAAATAAATAAAGGAAAAAAAAAATTCCGGTGAAAAAGTAGTCCCTCCTTACAAATCCCATTTGGACCTTTGCTTACGGTTCACTCATTTTACAATATTATAATGTTGCTTGTTTATTTGCAACTAAATTGCTGGGATTCTGTTATAAACCAGCAGACGGTATTTGAACTCAAATTGAACTTGTTTCTCTGTCATCCTCTTTTCAGTCTCTTCATGCATGTTCTCTCCTCACCTGCATATTGAAGTTTGACATCCTTTCACCTAATTTCTCCTGCTGTCAGGTACATAGTGACATCAAATATGCAAGCTCATGGTAATATAACATACCGTTTAAATGAAATGTGTTCATTAAACTGGTGACATAGGCTTATCAGAACAGGAGGACTACTTTATTTCGGATATGTAGCTTCATTTGATACAAATTGCCAAAATGGCTAACTTGAATCACTCAGAAACATAGTCAGCTCGTAACCTACATTTTATTTTCCCTGTACTCTCTTTTATGAGTTAAAACTATTGACATCTGTCCACCGAAATTGAAATAATAATGAATATCCTTGCAGTAAAGCAATGTCAAACCAAAACAGATGCCTACATTGGGTCTGTACAATAAATGAGTGTTTTTAAACGAGCAGGGAATGCGAAACATATATATTTTCCAATAAATACATTAAATAAAATATTATATAACATTTGAACATCTAATGCATCGCAACACCAAAGGGCAACAGGTCACGGCCAGGTGTCACTGGATAATAAGACAGTGGTGAACGGCCACTTAATACATTTACTGAAGTACTTAAGAACAGTGTTGTGGTTCTATACCTGAGTATTTCCATTTTCTGCAGCTTCATGTTATAGACAGTGAACATTTGACTTACATTGCACTTGGACTATAACATCTCTAATGTTGATAGGCTGCCTTTTGTTTGTCATTTTATTTGTTTCTCTTTTGGTATTACTTTGATGGTCACTTATAGCCCAAATGTATCACTAAAGTGTTAAATAGTGAATATATGTTGGGATTATACATTACATTCCTGTTTTCATTCCTTGCTTTAAGATGTATTTAATAATAGTGTAATTCATTTAGATATAGGCCTATAGGCCTACTCTATTTTATGTGATGCAAAAGAAACTGATTTGAAATAGAAAAAGGGTCAATATTAAGGGATGATGTTTACAATTATTTATGACCCACAATTCTTTGTTCAATGAAAAAGACATACCCTGGGTCACGTGATATTATCACTGAGGCGGAAATTAAAGTTCAGTAGCGACAGCAGCACAGAGCAAAGCTGGAAAAGGTACGGGAAAGATGACATTTAAGCCAAATATATGAGTGTTTCGGTAGATATAGCTGTTCTGACATGAACCACGTAACTGTTAATGCGGTTCAGTTTGCTGTCAAATGATTAGAACAGCTTTTATTGTCATGTCCTTTTGTAAAATCCCCCTACAAAGCTCGCTCGCTAACAGTTAGCCTATTATTGGTAAAGCTAGCCAGAATTAGGCACATCTAACCGGATGTATTGAGACTTCCCTTTCAAAACAAATGACAGTGGTTCGATAACTTGCATTGTGTGGTTAACAACATTGAATAGAGATACGTTATGCCATTTTTCTTCAGTAAATAATCTCCCCAAATGTACATGTGTGGTTACTTGTGTGATATTTCATAGTTTTAACATCCAGCATCATCGTCTCTTGAGTTGTAGTTTGAAAAACTCAACAGGAAGTCAATATTTTCTTTTCCCCGTTTGACGGTGGTGAATAGGAATGCCTTGATCATCTTCCGTGTTTGTGTTTAGTGCGCAGCAGCTAAGGGTATTTAAATACGTAGACAATGAAAACTGTGTAGCAGGGAGAGTTGGATTGTTATTAGTCTGTATGAAGTTGAGCCAGAATCCACTGACTAACGGATTAAGCTAACGCTGCGTAGCCGGTAAGCTTATTTCGCTAGGTTGACGGGAGATGTTGTGCGCTTTTGTTGTCATTGCTTTGATCTAATGTAACAGCCCGGAGACAACTCTCAGGTGTGCATTTAGTTGATCATACATTACCTAATGGTTTGATTGTATTATGGCCAGGTCCCATCTGACCATGCATCTCTTGGTTTGGTCTGGTCTCAGGCTGAGATGCCAGCAGCTGTCACCTTGGTGGGGCAGCGAGTAACGTTACACTGAAAACAAGATCAGATCCCCTCCACAAACCCGTCTTAATGTTATTGTATTGTCTTAATATACACAGTGAAGATCAGCATTAACCAAAGCTCCACACTAGATCTCAGCTCTGCTGCATGTTGTCCTTGTGTGCAGTCCTCTTTGCATTCAACCAGCAGGCTCCATCTCTGACTTTGCTCAAGGTGATGCTGCCAGGGTCTAATGAAAGTGCTGGCACTATAATGGGGGAATCACTGTCCTGCCTTTATTGAAATGTCTCGTATCAGGCTGATAAATACACCTGTATAATGTAAGTTTTACTCTTTACATTGCATTTGATATGGAGGCAATCAAAATGTAACAAAGTAATCAGATAACATTAGTTTTGTATTTTGATACTCAGATTAGGTTATTAATTACATCTATAGTAGCTGCTCAATATAACTGTACGTTTTAGTCTAAAGTGTTGTTTTACATTTTGAAAGTGTGTGTGTGTGTGTGTGTGTGTGTGTGTGTGTGTGTGTGTGTGTGTGTGTGTGTGTGTGTGTGTGTGTGTGTGTGTGTGTGTGTGTGTGTGTGTGTGTGTGTGTGTGTGTGTGTGTGTGTGTGTGTGTGTGTGTGTGTGTGTGTGTGTGTGTGTGTGTGTGTGTTTTTCAGAGCTGTGGGGTCATGGCAGCTGCCAGCGTGAGCAGACCTGGCGGGGCCCAGACCACAGAAAAGTGTCAGTTGATCTTAAAAGGTAATGATCTGTTTACTGTTCACTCAATGACTAACTGGGACATTATACAATAAATGGTCTGGCATGGCTTCCAAATCAAAGGCAGAACAGGAGCATGGCCCTTACTGCAGTGCATCAAACATGTGTGTTTTATCTCAGAAATTGGGTACAAAAGTGTCTATGTTTTTCATTCCTGTCTTTATTCATGGTGGCAGCACATTAGGCAGTAGGATGTTATCTGTCCTGTCCATCCAGCATAACATGAAAACACCCTCTCTATGGCACACCAACTTATAAAGCCTTTTATTTATATTTTAGGTACTTCCTTTTTGAAAACTATGGGTCAACCTGACAATTTAAGGACTGCATTTATCCTCTCAGTTTTTCAATAAAAACTGCTGTTCATAGGGACAGAACGTGTCGGATAAATATACACTTGTATATGTTGTGTTTTGGCTTTTGATCATTGTTTAATGACTTGTGGAAATCTATTCTAGTAGACCTCACCAATGGAATTATGATCAGTAGAAATGGCCATGTCATGGGACCTTTAACGCTGTGTGATTAAAAGAATAAACACAAATAGCAGGATGGGCACACATATTTGCTATATCTTGCCCCACTGAAAAGGCACTACACCGATACTGTTAAAATATTGGCATAGTTCATCCCTGTGCTGCTTCGCTCGAGCTGTAGCATGTAGCTATTTGTTGTTTGTATATATCACGCAGTCTGTCTTCCGGTTGCCTCTTTTGAATGACGAATACACACTACCGCCGCCTGCTGGTAAGGAGAGTTATTGCCACTCGCGTGTAAATGCTACTTGGCCGTCGGCTTAAGTCTTTGCGGTGTGTTCCATGCGACTTTTTGGCCGAGACGCAGGAGACGTGAGGCGACACAACAGTCGGGTCCGTCGGGACGTGTTCTTTGGTGTCAGTTTGGTGTGTCAGGGCCTTAACACAAACCACTACACTGAGAAAATGAATTAAAAAAAGAAAGGAAAATCAGTATACGTACTTATACTGGGATATTAATTATGCATGATATGCCGATGTTTGGTTAAAGGTCACATGTCATGGCCATTTCCACTGATCATAATTCCATTGTTGAGGTATACTAAAATAGAAAAATACTGTGCAATTTTCAAAACTCACATTGGTTTCGCATACAGTATCTCTGTAAAGTGTGTATTCAGCAGTATTCACTTTCTCCACTAAACGGCTCGCTGCAGCTCCGGAAGAATCAAATGGATGATGACGTCATGATGACGTTTCACCAACGAGGCGTTTTGGGGAGGTATTTTCTGTTTTAGAGTTGTACTCGCTACAGGGTGTACTTTGAGGGTTTTGACTCTGCACACCGTTTACATGCAGAAAAACCTTCATAACACACAAGGGGACGGGTAATAACCGGAAAAGCATGACATGTCACCTTTAACAATCAGTTAGCATAGCATTAGCAGTCTCTGTCCGGATGATTCTATAGGGGTCTTTGCCTGTAGATCCGAAGGTCCTGTATCCACCCGTACTTTTACCCCGTACTCTAAATAGTTAATATTTTTTAATTACACACAGGTGTACACACCAACTCTAAACACCAGAGAGGACTGACATTAGTAACAGTGATCAATCTGTTATTTCCTTAATTCATACAGACAGATGTCATTAATGAACTTTTTTTTTAAATAACGCTCCTCTGTTTCTGCCTAGAGCTTCTCTTTGTAATGGCATTTATAATAATTTCATACTTTATTCATTTCGGATGCAAAACCGCTGACGGATGACTTGGGAACGCTCATATATATTGATGGCTGCTGCTGTTGCCATGGACACCATCCTCCACAAATGGCAGCCCCAGAATGCACAGCGTTTCCCATTCCTTATTGGCAACAGAAGCACGCCTATAGGCGCATTCACACCGGAGTACTTTTACCCCGTACTTTTACCCCGTACTTTTCCCGTTTAGTTCCGTTAGTACCCCTAGTGTCGCGTTCACATCAAAAAGACTACTTAGTGCCGGGAACCTCCATTTTTAGTGCCTGCTAGAGAGGTGGTACAAAAAAACTACCAATTTCTATTGGCTGGGCGAATTGCAAACCACGCCCCGTAAAACTCTGAAAAGTTTTTTGAAGCCGCAGTTATATTTGCTGGCATTAGCATTCTTAGCATTAGCCCCGCGCACAAACGGAGAGAGAATAACTTATGGCAACACAAAAGAAAACATGGGAGCGCTGGAGATGAGGAGGTGTCGGCGTTCTGGCGAGTCCCAGCAGCTTCTACTGAAGCCAATCCCCAGCTCCGGGGACTTCGGGTGGCAGTATACGCCGTGAAGTGGTTTGCGGCCTGCCAGTAAACCCAACGCAGAAGAAGACGAAGTGACGTCAGTGGCTCATTTGCGTAATCTTCCCTCAGGGAGAAGTACTCCGGTTTGAACGTGATTGGTACTTAGTGCCCTGGGGTTATATGTGCCGGCACTAAGTACGGCAAAATACTTGGTGTGAAAGCGGCTTATGACACATTATGGCTCATGGCTCATAGGGACGGAGTGGCGCAGTGGGTTGTGCGTCGATCATCAGATCAAGGGTGGCGTTGGGGAACTCCAGTTCGAAACCCGCCCCCACCGCCACTGCGTCAGGCTGTTGTGTCCTTGGACAAGACACTTCACCTGAATTTGCTCCTGTGGGTACTGTCCACAGTACATGACCGTTACATATATGTAATGTGCATTTGTAAAGCGCTTTGAGCATCTGGAAAAAGCGCTATAATAAATGTAAGGAATTATTATTTTGAAGGATATGCAACCGCTGTTAATAAACTCTCTTTAGCAAGAATCGGCACAACAGTCAAGTCACTAAATGTCACCAGGGTGCACTATAGTGCAATCATCGTCGTTTAAGTACACCAGTAAGCTAATATTCATAAAGTACCACCAGGTCGATATAGTTAAACATTTTCACCAAACTTTTAGGTTTTAGGGTAAGGTTTTAAAACCAACTTTTACCCTTTTCATTGTATCGACATAACAGTTCCTGGTGTTAAATCATCCTTCATCTGTGTTTGTGGATATAAGTGATCTGTGGTTTTGCGCAGAATCAATTTGAAACTTTTTTTTTCTTTTTACTCTGAGAGTAGCTGTTCCACATTCACCAACTTGAGGAAACATGCGCAGGGTTTACTAAAAGCGCTGCATAAGCAAAACACTGAAAACACAGAAATGAAGGGTATCATCGATAGAGAGCAAAAGCCCTGGTTAGTTAAGTATCACTGGTGTAGTAATATTCCTCAAGTGAATTCATAAATTTAAGCATGAAACAGTTGCATTGATGTTTTTTTTGTCTGTCTCTCCTCAAAGACCTTTCCTATGAACAGCCCTCCTCTCAATCCTCCCTTCCTTCTCCTCTTCAGAGATCTGCAAATGTGTTGTCTGTGGAAGAATGCCTTTCTCTCTCTCATCATTTATTCATCCATCACCTGTCCTGATCACACTTACCCTGAGAAACACTACCAGGCTTCTCAGTTTGCAATCCAGAAGTGATTCAGGATGAACAAATCGGCTCTCATATGACTGACACCATGATGTCTGCATACAGGAAGTCGCTAAGCCTTTCTAAGCCCAGCTGTAGGCTTTTACATCAATTGCAGAGCTGACATTTACCAAACTATCACAAATATAGAGAGATATTTTCAGAAGGGGTTTCATCAGTTCTCTGTTAGGAGCCACTCGGGAAGTCTTTACATGAGGGTCAGACAGCAGTTATAATGTGTCTCATGCCTTCATTTCATTAGGTTGTGAGGTTCAAATGGTGATAATACCAGCATAAAAAACATAGATCAACATATTTGTCCATAGAAGCACTCTGATGTACGTCTTGAAAAGCTTTGAAAGGTTTTCATTTACCCAAGTCTCACGAGAGTGAACTAAATGTGTATCCCAGATGTCTTTTTCCTTTTTTCCACTAGAGGGCAATGTTTATGTTTGTCTGTTTGCTTGCCTTACCAGAGGAGTTTTGTCTCAAATGCATACAGCATACTAATGTTTAGTATGGAGGGTGTACCTCCAAGCATACAGAAGAAAAAAAATATTGGCATGGCTCAAGGCAAAATGTCTCACATCTGGGAAAAACTCAAACTCATTTTGAACAGTAGTAAACCAGCTCGAGCAAAACCTCACAGAGGAAAACAAAGAATGCTTAGATTTTTGCAAAAAGTCTGGCTTTTTTTATTATGACTGGATTTGGCATTTTAAAGTTGTAGTTTGATTGATCGAATTTGATCTGAAGGCACCATAGTTATATCATTTTCTTTTAGTATAAACAGCGACGTTTGTAGACGTCCTCTATACAAAGTGCAGAATCAGTTTACTCCAGTGATGCTGAGGAACAGATCACTGATCCCTTCCGCATGAACTGTAACAAAACATTGGAAAAGTACTAGTTTTAACTTTATTTTAAGTACATTGTTGAATAAATACAAATGTCAACCCGTGACCTTAGAGAGCTTAATGTTTTGAACCTACTACTGATATAAGTGTAGTGAATGTATATAATGTGTCACACTGTAGCTGCCCTGATCATGAACTTATGAATGAGGATACGGCGGGACAGGTTTCAGGTCTCAAAGCAGTTTGTTCCAGAGTAGCAGAACAACTAAAAGCTCCTTCACCAGATCTAGGTCTTATTGTACACAGTTACATCATGAACGGTGTGAGTGGATTGTAGTCAATAAGCAAGTCTGAAGGGCTTTACAGTTTTTTTCAATTGCTAACGCACTAAAATTATACATAAAGCAAAATTATTTTAACTGACACTCAAAGAGCAAAACATCGGCTCAAATCTCCAAAACTCTAAACACGTTTTCAGCTTTTCACACAATTTGCAAATCAACATGGCACTTTTTGCAAACCACTGCACACGTTTCTCCAAGTAAGACACAGGAATCTGACATAAAGTCACGTGTTAGCACATTCATAACACTGATATTCAAAATGCCTCACACATGGACCAAAGATCAAGAAACACGTTCCACCTGACCAAACACCTGATAGCATAATTGTTGGCTCATCAATCAGGATGTTAGCACTATGAAAAGACCACAGGTGAGTACTTTCTTACAGCAACAATGGAAGCCAACATGGAAGCAAGAGCAAGAGCAAGAGGAAGAGGAAGAGCAGGGCTGAGAGTGAGAGGAGGAGGAAGAGCACTCTCTAATGAAATGAAATGTTATCAACCATGGTTTGACGATGAGAGAGGCTGGACAGAGGGTTCAGCCTAATCTAAGCCGATGTACTGTTGCCTCTGTAATCCGAACACTTAGACTTGAAAACAGGTTAGTTACCAGTTTTTAGCTCTGCATAATTCATGATATATCAGTGCTTATATCTGTTGTGTGAAACTTATTTACTTCATTTCTGCAATTGAATTGTTAGCATGTTGCATACTATAACTGTACAAAAATCCTGCACAATGTTCTGTGGTAAACTTACTGTTATGCAACACAGACACTGACCAACCACTATGTCTTTGTTGTTTATCTGAAGGACTGAGAAAAAAAGGGGAGCAGGTGGAAGGCTAAGGATTTCCAATGAGGCACAGGAAGCCGCAGTTACTAACTGGGTTTTGGCAAACAATGCATCACACTTAGAGAGATCTGAAGCATAGTAACTATATGCTGAGATGCATGTTGCAAAATGTGATTTTTGAATAAAATGTGATTTTTTTTTTAACAACTCATTTGTATTTCTTCATTTACTCTATTCCTGTATACTCAAGCAATCTTTCTCTGCAGAACCCTCTATGTACAGAGCATAGCCCATAAAAGATGAAAGTGCTTTAGATTATGCTCAGCAGTGTGTAGTTGGGTGGTCACACAATCTAGTATTATGAATGAAGTGTGATATATTTGGTGCAAAAGTTTGCATTTGGTAAGTGTTTATGTAGTTTTGACTGCAGTTCTTCACTTAGCAGGAGAAATTAGGTGTTTTGCACTTTGGGTGTGTGGTTTTGTGAATTGTGTTTAGTGTTCTGAGAAACTGAGCAATTTAAAAAAAAGAAAAAACTGTCAATAGGTCTGTAATTTACTGTGAGCCAAAGAAATGTCTAAAGTGCTGCAGTCATTGGCTTGTCATGTGTTTGATTCGGATCAGCTGGTTTGTGTTTCCTCTGATATGGAACCTTTGACCTGTAACACGTTCATAAATAGAAATACCTTTCCTTATTGTGGTTGAACTGTGGCCACAGTCAAACCGTGTGTATCTTAATGCGACACATTTTTTTTTTACTTTTCAAGAGATTTGCCAGTTTTACAAAAAAAAAGACACATTGGCAAACACATTTTACAAATCTAATATTTTCCTTTCTGACAGTTCTTCTTATTGTTTTGTGTGTGTGTGCTCTCAGTGGTTTCAGCAAAGCCTCAGTCTCCAAAGCTGCCAAACCGTCCCTCCAGACTCAGCTCCTTCGTCGAGGTGACTGCAGACGGCCTGAGCAGCGAAACCAAAAAAACCGGCAAACGCAGCGGACACCTCGAGCTGCAGTGGAACGAAGACCTCACCCTGTGAGAACGCACACACAAAACACACTGGCATTAGTACAATCCTGTTCTTTTATCGCTTGTAAACTTCTTCAAACAATTGTGCATTCATCCCTCTTTGTTGTTATGCATGTGTACTTATGATGAAAAAGTTCTAAATAAGAATATTCCCCTCTGGTAGAGGTGCTTCATGTTGAAAGTTCTGCTGGATATGCAAAGTTTTTTTAAATGGAAGCTCATTTTAAAATCAGGGGGGTAAAGCAGTTTTGAAGGAATCTGCCTACATGCAGTGTTTGTTGTACTTTTGATGAAATGAGTTGATAATGTGTGTGTTGCTGTGTGCTTTGCAGTAATGTGACGCCTCAGAGCCGTCTGGACCTGAAGCTGTGGAGCTGCCACACCCTGAGGAAGGAGCTCCTGGGCAGCGCCACCATCGACCTGCTGGACACACTGCGCACACACCACGGCAAGAGTAAGGACACACAGGAAACTAATGAGAACATATTTGGATGACTTTTCCCCATAGTGTTTAAAATAGCATAACTTAAAGGATCAACTTCCAGGTTAAAGACACCTGTGAATAAATGTGTAGGAAAATGATGAATACACTAGATTTTCAAAAAAATATACAGAAATATACACTGCAGTGACATCTGGCGTCGTTTTTGTAAGAAATGTTCACTTCCGCATAAAAAAGCCTCGGCACGTGACCTCCCGCGTGTGACGTAACACGGGGGACACAAGGGGGAGGGCGGCCGGTGTAACGTATTAATAAACATGGATCCCAATGCTAGTTTCGACACAGAAGAATTTGAACATGAATATTCAAATGCATATGACGGACCACAACCTTATAATTATGAGCCTGCTAGGCGTCCAAGAGACCAGGAGCAGCCAAGGATTAGAAGAAATAACGGCCATCGGAGAGAAATTGAGCTGTGGTGTGTGGAGAACCAGTGGAGAACTGGGCAGATAGAAGTAATACGGTTTCCTGATAAAGCTGTGGAGAGTATGTGCTGCAGGGAGGTGGATGCACAACGCACCCAGGAACGAACGCTAGCTCCGGTCCTTTTTACTGTGGACTCGATGTCCTGACAGGCTGGTACTTGTGCAACCTGCACAAACACAATACTGCACCATGATTACAAATGGTGAAATGAAATGTAAAACTACCGAAAAAGACCAGCTCCTTAAAACACAACCGCTCTACTCAACGCAACTCCACTATACCCGCGGTCAGAGAGCGGAGATGTGTCCCCTTTGTGATGTAATATGACGCGTTTGACGTATGACCTTAAAAAAAAGCCGTTTTTAAGAGCAGAGCTCAAAATTGCTCCTTTCCCTCTGAATTCCTGCCCTTATGTCTCGTAAAACATATCAAATCCTGCATTCACTTTTTTAAGTGTAATTTTCAAGCAAGTTTAAGCATAAATGTAGAAAAAATAAAAACCTGCAAGATGCTTAGTATTTTGATAAACTGGAACAAAAACATGGGACAAGTATGAGTTTGCAGCAATATTATTTATATACATTGGAAAAGAAAGAAATACGGAGAGAACAAGACAAGACTGGAACTGGCAAACAACAGAAGTGGGGAGAAGAGACAGTAATTTAGAACTGTGTGAAAGGGTTTTCTTCTGAAGTCTTAGCTTTTTTATTAAAAAAGACCAGGGTGCAAAAATGAAATAAAAAGTAATATTCATACTATTCCATTTTGTCCATTGTATAGCATCACCTTTTTACCCTCTTAACAGGAAATACAATTCATCTTTCAGAAAAAAGCTCATATTCCTACATTTGAATTCCACCACCAAGGAATACTCTGTTCACAAGTTCTGTACATGCTCTTTTTTGGCTGCTCCAAATATTTCTACATTTATCTCCAAGTTCACAAAATTCTGACAAATAGCGAAGTTCAATCTGATGTAAGTTTTTCCATAAAAAAACAAAAACATATAGGAGACTGTGAGCCTCTCCGCTCACACAGGGTTCAAAGAGGGACGGAAAGAGCAGGGTTTGGGTTGAACACAGGCGTTTATTAGAACCGAAACAAAGTACAGTCCACAGGTTGCAAAACCTTGCCCGTGTGGGATCCTTCACAGGTCCTTTGGCGACCTTCCTGGATCCTGCCTACTGCAAGACCGACCAGCACCAGGTTACCACATGCTTTTATTCAGTGACTAATTACCTGATTCCGATCAGCTGTCTGGCCTCTGGCCGAGCCACTCCCTTCACTCCAGCAGCCGGCGCCCTAACCACACCCCGCTGCCACAGAGACTTGCATATAATGCTCAATGTTAAAAGTCAATGTATTCATCTCACAGCAGTGAAGTCTATATCTGGCTTCCTTTACATTTTCATGTAAAATCAGGTGACCACCAGAAGGCAAATGGCTTAAAAGTGGTTATGTGAAACAGTAGGGATGTAACGATATACCGAATATTGCGGTATTGCGGTATTGCGGTAAATAAACGTCCCAATACCGTCGTGAGACTGACAAAATCTACCACGATTTTTAAAAAAATATATTTTTTTAAACACTTTTTTTTTTTTAAACCTTTATTTAACCAGGTGGTCCCATTGAGATCATCGATATCTTTTTCAAGAGAGACCTGTCCAACATGGCTGCAAGTAGGTTACAACATGAACATAAAACAACACATAACACAAAAGGACATTGTATTTACAGGGTTACATGTACATACCTAGAGACATTGACAAGTACCAACATTATATTTATATCTCGCCCTGTCAATAAGCCTCACCTTCTTGGCAAAAACTGTATTGTTTTTGAAGTGGTGGAGAGACAATGCACAATTTGACCCACTGCTGTCACCCATGGCCAAAGCATATCTCTCCGTCCCACTGAGGTGGCGTTAGACTTTTTCGCTGTCCGTCATTTTGACAGACAGGATCGTAAAATATCCGTCATAATCCCTTATTACCCGTCGGGTCTGAACAGTTCACGAGAGAGCACGCTTGTGAACTGTCAACGGGGGGGGGGCGGTGTTATGCCGTGTGTGCATGCACCTCGCGGGAGCGCGCACAGCGTAAAGCAAAACCTCCCAGACATGTATTGATCTGTACGGCAAAGTACGGTTTGGAAACTATATCATTTCCTTTTGGAGGGCATGCATAACTAGGCATAACACCAGAGCCTCGCTGCGGGGAAACGTTGGCGCTGTTCCGAGTTTGTTCTAATCTGTCAAAATGACAGACTGCTTTCAGATTTTTCCGTCATTGTTAAAGAAAATATTCGGTTAACGCGACCACTGCTGTCCCAGCAACATCAGTACCAAGCGAGAGAGTTTTTTCCAGAGCAGGGGATATAGTAAATGTCCAAACATCCCAGCTTATAAATACCTGGAAATGTGGACATTCTCATATTCCTAAAAACCTGTCTGATGATGCTGAGTGAGTGACTAGTGAGTTTGAGTTGAGTTACTTGAAAAACTAAAGTGAAACTTGATTTATTTTATTGCAGGGTCTGATTATTAAATATCCTTGTTTATTTGTGACACAAAGAAAATGCCTACTTTTTTTGGTAGTACTAGTAGGTACAAAAACACTGGTTTTCTTGTTCCAGTCTGTTACTGTCACTTTGTTTTTGACACTTTAAAATACTGCTATCCTACTAAAATGCTGTACACATTTTTTATAAAATGTATTATGTAATAAAAAGAAATGTTTTATTGAAAGATTATTATTATTATTTTTCCCCCTTTATTATTCAATATCGCGATAAATTCCGTACCGTGGACTTGTTATCCCGATATTATCGTACCGTGAGTTTTTGGTATCGTTACATCCCTATGAAACAGTGGTTCCTCACTTTACGTGTTAAGGAGGATTACTTAAACACTCAACAATGAAATGTGACGGCCCGTGATAATGAGAAAGGCATAGCAAAAGATACACAGGATGTCTTCCGCAATACCACTGCATTTCGGAACCACATTCAGAGAATCCTTTGACTTTGAGGTGCAATAGGTCTGCTATAGTTCATTTTTCAGTACTCTTAATTTGAATTGTTTAAACAGAATTCTCTGTAACTGCTTATAACCTGTTAGATTGAATTATATAACATCAGTGACTGTGTTCAGGTCTTAGTATAAATAAAACATTTGATAATATTCTTCAGGAGAATTGCCTCCATTGTGCTTAGCTTCATCACATTAACCCGACTCCTTCAGGTTTCCTCTGGTGTTTCCTTGAAATGGTGACCAACTTGCTTACTGGCATCACTGACTTTCTGTTTAACCCTTTATTGCAGGAGCTGCAGCAATATGCTTACAGGTCCATTTGTTAAACTGCCAAGAGTGCATTTCCCATCGTGTATAACTGCATCACGGTTTTGATATTGGTGCTCGTACAACATGTGAGTTTTGGTACTGACACTAAAACGATATATTAACTGAACAAAGAACAGTTACAATATTAACATTTGGCTTTTTGATAATATAATAATTTTAATCGGTCTAAGCATTCAGGACCATATTCATCACTTTCTGTACTTGTAATATTGAACAAGTTAGTCAGTAGCCAACTGGAGAAATGTCACTTCCTGCCACGGAACTTGCTTTTGAAGTTCCCACTATGAAGTTATGCCCAACATCCATAAAGATAAAATGTTTCAGCTCTGTTGGATAATCTTTGCTAATCTAATACCTCTTCTCTTACAAATGTGTCAGAATCAATGTGGGTTCACACATTTAACAGCAATAACAGGCTGTGGGATTTCCTCGTTTCCACCTCCACTCAACCACCTTCCTCCTCCACCATCTCAACCACTCATCCTCTCTCTCTGTTCTCCTCCCCCCTCTAGTGGAGAACGTCCAGCTGAGTCTGGTGCTGCAGACGGAGAACAAAGGCTCGGTTGTAGTGGGAGGCGAGCTCAACGTCTGTCTGGACGGCATGGCTGTTGATCTGGGCACGTTGCCCAATGGCAGCGCGGCAGCAGACAGTGAGTCCCCCCTTTTACCTCACGCACGCACGCACGCACACCCGCACGCACGCACGCACGCACACACGCACACACACAGTGAAGGTTATAACCGAAATGTAAAGAAAACCTATAGAGCCAATCGAGGCCTTGTGCACCTATTTCACAATAGAAAGGGTCGAAAACACCACTACAATATTTTCAAAGAAAACACATTTAATTGTGTAAGTTTAGAAAACGTTTATTAAAATGAATATAATCAATAACAAATTAATACAAATATGGAATTGTGAATTTCGCACAAAGATGGCCCCGAACTTGGTCAACGGCCAAGCAACAGCCAAAGCAAGTACGATGCCTACAGAAGGCCACACGATGGCGCCTGAACCACACACGAAGGCAACATTTACATTACATTCAAGACATACAACTGCAACGAAAGTAACAAAAACAATTATGTTAAAGTACTTTGGGAACTTTACATTTTGGAAACGTGAGATTGTATATAATAAAAATAGTCATTGATATTTTCAGACTTTGTTCTTTACTTTCTCCGTCTTTATATGTCGAAGATATTAAGTTTTCTCCCATGTTGTTTCCATAGCAACAACAACTTCCTCTCAACAGCGTAAACTCGCCTTCAAAATAAAATCATCTAAATAAAACAGGAAGTTAACCTACATTACATTTAAAGGTCCCATGTCATGCTTTTCCGGTTATTACCCGTCCCCTTGTGTGTTATGAAGGTTTTAATGGATGTAAACGGTCTGCAGAGTCACAAACCCTCCAAGTACACCCTGTAGCGAGTAAAACTGAAAATACCTCCCCAAAACATCTCGTTGAAGATTTCTCATTTACTTCCTGGGCATTCTGACGTCTGAACACCCAGTAGCTATGACCAGGCTGATTGGTCCAAATTAACCAATCCACGGACTTCCACACACACACACACACACACACACACACACACACACACACACACACACACACACACACACACACACACACACACACACACACACACACACACACACACACACACACACACACACACACACACACACACACACACACACACACACATACACACACACACACACACACGCACACGCACACGCACACACACGCAGCTCTGCTGATTTCTCCTCCCTGGCTGCAGGCTGATAACAGACAGTTGGGATCGCGGCGAAATTCTCTCCGCAGACCCATTCTCACAGCGTTTATCAACCTTTTTCTTACTCAATATCAAGCCACACTTATTGGTTTTACTTCGGCTGTGACTTTGTGTGTGCTCAGGATGAGTTTGGCTGTATTTCGCTGTGTGTCGCTAAACAAGGAAATCACACCTACACGGAGCTCAGCGCGATTCACAACATCCCGACCAATCAGAGCACACTGTGCTCACAGGGAGGGTGGGGCTAAAGCTATTGGAGCTACAATGAGCAGAGAAAGGCAGAGAGTGAAATTCAGTAAATGCACATACACACATCATTTACAGAGATGCTGTATGAGAAACCCATGTGAGTTTGGAAAATTGCACAATATAAATCTATTCTAGTAGACCCCAACAATGGAATTATGATCAGTGGAAATGGCCATGACATCTCTCCTTTAAGACATACAAGTGCAACGAAAGTAACAAAAACAATGTAATATCCTTTTCAGTTTCACAGAACACAAATTGGGTTATTTACATAATATGTTTACATGATTTTGTTGTGCAATAAAACAACCAGAGAAGCGATATGCAAGGAAACATTGCACACCGTGGTCCCATCTCGATGTCATCTTACTATAATACGATGGCTACACGACGGCATTGCGAGACAATCGGGCAGCTTCTTGTTTCCTTCGTATTGTCTCCGTGAGGCGAAAAATGCCCGATGGGGCATGGGGCCGATGATCACACGAAGTAAAGACGAAGATGACACGATTTGACAAGATGCCCTCACGCTGGCCTTACGAAGGGCAAAATGGACACACAAATTAAAAACGAAAATGAACCTTCGCAAGGTCTTTCGGCAATTTTTTGGCATGCCAAAGATTTTGCCACCGCTCACGAAGTTGCTGCCGGAGCCTGAGAAACTCCACCGGCGGTCATATGATGGCTTAAGATGCCCTCACAAATGGCCCGATGTTGCTACGATCAGAGCCGAATTTGAACATTTCCTTTATCGTGGGTCCATCTAGTGTCAATTTTGGGACAGTGTGACGCGGGCTTAACAGAAATGCAGGCCAAAACTAACATAAGGACCGGTTTCTTGGCAATTTGGAAAGATCAGGATTGAACTTGTCAGCGAAAATATATTAAAGGGAACACGCTCACACTGTTTTCCTACAGAAGTTTAGAAAAGTTATGAGTACAGAATACACAGCAATATTACCCCTCCTCTCACTCTTTCCCTTCCTGTTTGCCAACACACACACACACACACACACGTACACGCACACACATGTACACACAAGCACACACCCATATAATGGTTGTTCACATGTTGCTGAAATAAGGATTGTATTGCCGTATTTTGTAAGAAGAGAATCTTGTTGTGTATGTTATTTCTTGAGGTGAATTTGTTTATAATGTTATTAACATTGACGCATTTTGCAGTCTTTTTGCGTATTAGAAACAGAGTTGGCGACACTAAAACTGCAATATAATGTTTGCGTAGCAATAATACATATGACATATTTTTTTTACATGTCTCCATTACCGATAAAAAGACCGATAACATCGGAGCTTAACGGTACCACGGTCTTTAATAATTCAGCCCGGGGCCCGTTTAATACCGGGGCTCGGTACCCATCCCTACTTGCAACATGCCAGAAGGTTCAACTCTGTACTAGAACTCTATCTATTGTATAGTATACTATTTAACCACATGCAGTTTTTTGTGTTATTGTTGGGGATGCAGAGTTCACCCCTGAAATTACTAATGGCCTTAGGTGCAGAATTATACTTGTGCATAAAAGGCTGGCGGTGCAGCTGTTCCAGAGGCCATGGCAGCCGTTTCCTGTGCTGAGCTGTGGATGAGCTGAGGTTCATCACTGTTCAGATTCACTGATCAGAGACAGCTCGAGGCCTCACGGTCGCTGGAGAAAGAGAAAATGGGCCTGTAATATTTATAACTTCTACAGGAGAGCCAGGAATGTAATCAGAATCAGAATTCCTTTATTTGCTCTGCAAGGGGGACATTTACATGATTACAACAGCAGGAGTAGAGTGCAGAGAAAGTAAAGAGAATAGACGTGCTTTTAAAACCAAAAATAACTATGCACATGTTGTTAATAATAAAAAACACAACAAGTAAAAAAAAAACAAATAGCAGTTAAGTACACCACTGTAAAAAAAGTAGCAGTAACAATCTTTTTAAGTGACCACATAACTAGAGGTAGCATGGTACTGTTTTCAGATTTTAAATACATGTGATGAAAAAATGAAGCGTGAATTGCACGAGGGTATATTGCACATGCATGAATATTGCACAAAGTTGTATATTTACAGGCAGTGTTATTGCACATCAGGGGTATTCCAGTCTGTGTGTGTGGTGGTAGTACAGTCTGAGTGCTGCAGGAAGGAAGGACCTGCTGTACTGTCCTTAGAAGATGTGAAGAAACCAGTTCTCTCCAGGATTCAACTCTTCTCTTTGACATTTTATTAGCAAAATGTATTCATGTGTTACTTCTTGAAGGACAGAACCATTGTACCTCCTTGTGTTGTGGCATCAGCTGCCTAACCCTCTCACTCCTGATGAGGATTCAGAGAGCATCAGCTGGCCTCTTGTCAGTCTCAACAAATGTCCCTTTGATCGCCCCATGTGGACTCAATCCTGGTGACTGCTCTGGATGATCTGTTTCAATTTTTATGTGCGATGGCTGCTGCGACGCACTGTGCCTGAGGGCTCTTCTCATTAGGAAAAGGTAGATGTTTCACAGACTGAAATTCAAGTCTAATTGCTTTCTTGCTATTTCAACCCCTAGACAGTGCATGAAGTCAGCTCAGCAGTATGTACAGCTGCACTGTCGCTACCATGTCGGCTTTCAACACGCATTCATAACTTTTTAAACACTGACATCAGAGAACCCTTGCATGTGCAAATAATACTATTTCCAAACCAATATAAAATCATTCCTTCGTCCTAAGAGGAAGGATTTCAAACCCTACATACTTATTGACTGTAGGTCAACAGAACCTTCCTCTTCCTGGCACTATGCTAACATTTACTGTCCTTTATGGTTTGTGTGCAAATACTAGCTGTCTCTTTAATACATATACAGGTATTAAGCTACTCTTAAAATCACAGCAGAATCAATGCGTCCATCACCTCCCTGTGTCACACACACACACACACACACACACACACAAACACACACACACACACACACACACACACACACACACACACACACACACACACACACACACACACACACACACATGAAATTCAAGCAGTAAATGTCACAGACAAAGACACACCTGAGGGCTACAGCACCGATACACAACACATGTTTATGATCTCTCGAGTAAGCTATGTGACACTGTTTGGAAAGAAATACCTGGGATGAGTTTAAATACAACAACAAACCACATGACGGTCAGTCAGCGGCAGACACACAGGTCTCAGTGTGCATCATGAACACATTTCCTCACTGTGGATTCAACAGGCTGAAGCAGCAGAGCCTACAGTGTGTTCTGCTGAATGGACACAGGGCCTGCAGTAAGGGCCCCGGCCTGGCCCCGTATGGGCCGTATAAATGTGTGTCTTTGTGGCTGGTCCGATGTGAGGAGAGGTTAACAGGAAGTGTATTATGAGTGTGTGTGCACACATAGCAGCTTTAATGGACAAATCCTTGTATTGAAAGATGGGAGGAAACAGAAGCCAGGGCGATTTACATTTTGGGAATACTTTTTAAATGTTCAATTCGTACAAACTTTTACAAATAGTCAACTTCCAATCCCACAGAAAAAGAACCCACATGTAAACCTGCAGCAAAGACAAAGACTAACTCATCATCGGCTCTTCATGCTGGTTTTCTACATTAACAGGCTGTATGTGCCAGAGAACTGTAACTAACTTTCCCCAACTACTGCCTCCTCAAATCTCTGCGCTACATTTCTTCGGCCTTCAAAAATATTTCTGAATATCCCCAGTCAGCAAAAACACTGCAAATCCTGGCACATTACATCCTCTATACTCAGACCATGCCATTTTTACTTTGGGAAATCTTGCAATACATGGAAGAGAAGAAAGTTGATTGGTTATTTAGTGTCATCTAGAGAGAGGTGCAGACTAGAAATCCAATCTGAAAAATGATGCTATTTTTTTCTTACCTCCAACTACATCCATCCACACTGATTTGGACATACCTTTAACAATGATTGATTGATTTGGTTGCTTCTTTCATGAACTGATGAAGTTGAATAAGTTTGAAAGCCTCACCTTAGGCATTTTTATTTAATCTTCTATTGGCTAAATGATCAATTGATTCATCAAAAGTGGTTTGCAGCAGATGAATAGATGATACAAATAATGATTGCTACAGTCCTAACTGAAAATGTAAATGAGAGGTGTTCCCTTTCATAGCATACATTAAATCTGTTGTATTTAGAGAACTGGGGTTACACATATAACCCAAAGTTCCATAGTAGCTGCTGGACTGAAATGAGCCGCTCTTATCTCTGCTTTAGTTTAGTTGCTGAGATGTTTTTGAGAAGAAAGTGGCTAACTATACATTTTAGTTTCTTTAAACACCTACATCGACACACTTATGTGCATGCGCACAAAAGCACACCAGACCAGTAATTAGACCCGAGGCATTAAAAGTGAGGGGGGGAGGGGGGTTGAACTCGGTGAGCAGGCTATGACACAATAGTTTCTCTTCTAGACCAATGTTTATTCTGCTGTATGTCCATCGGGTATGCGCACAAGAAACCCTTTCATAGCCTGTGTGGGTGTGTGTGTCTGAGAGAGAGAGAGAAATGACCTGTTTGCTTCTCTTTAGATAGCAGGATGTGTGTGTGTGTGTGTATAAATGTGGATACTGTTTGAGGTTGTGATGCCTGCAGCGTGAGAGTGTTCCACATAGGACTGGGCTGTGTTTGTGTGTGTGTAAAGGAGAAAGTGAGTGTTAATGAAAAGCATGTTATAGGCCTGTGGTTTTCTGTCACAGTTAGGACCCAGTATAGTCACTTATTCCCTCACACCACCAAGACCGCATGCGCGCACACACACACACACACACACACACACACACACACACACACACACACACACACACACACACACACACACACACACACACACACACACACACACACACACACACACACACACACACACACACACACACACACACACACACACACACACACAGCACTATCCATACAAGGCTGAATGGCCTTTATTAAACCACTAACTCACTGTATTTATGCCAAATGCTTCAGGTCTGCCTTTGCTCTATGAAAAGAGGCAGGATCCCCACTATGAGAATGTACTTATTCTTTACAAAGCTTTAAAGGTTGATAGTAATGTGAGGACAGAACCTATTGAGAGACATGCTGGTGTTAGGGAAACTCAATTTGTTGCTACAGGGTTAGGGTTGTTTTTGTTCTTCGCAGAGTGGTTCAGAGTATGAAATAATAATGCTAATTTGAATAGTTACATGGGAAGCTGCTGTCGTTCATCATATTAGAGTTAAAGGCATATTATACTTTTATTACCAAGCTGGCAGTAGATAGATGACAGGAAATGAGAGTAGGGAGAGCCTGGGAATTATGTGTCACAAAAGTCTCCGGCAGGAATCAAACAAGTGACGTTGGGTTGTATTGTGAGCTACTTATCTGCACCATGGTGTTTCCTGGGAAAGATGGACATTACAAACACTGTTTAGGAAACAAAATATCAAAGCTTAAAAGATGAACTGATTTTATACATCAAAATCTGTTAACAGATGTGGAGTACATTGCAAATTGTGAAAATGTTGTTTATATACTAGCTAGTTGCTCAAGGCTTCATTAGCATACGAGTATACCACACCACATTCTTTAAAAGCATTGTGGGTAATGTAGCACCTTAACTGTCATATAAAGTGGGGCAAAAAAGTATTTAGTCAGCCACCAATTGTGCAAGTTCTCCCACTTAAAAAGATGAGAGAGGCCTGTAATTTTCATCCTAGGTATACCTCAACTAGGAGAGACAAAATGAGAAGAAAAAAATCCAGAAAATCGCATTGTCTGATTTTTAAAGACTTTATTTGCAAATTATGGTGGAAAATAAGTATTTGGTCAATAACAAAAGTTCATCTCAATACTTTGTTATATACAGTGATGCAAATTAGTCGCTTTTCGGCGCCTCCCGCTTTTTTAACGCTGCTTTGGGTGACTTGTGTAATTCGTGGAGAACCGAAGAGTTTTCATTTTGTGGGTGGGGTGGGGGTCCGTCAGTCCGTCCGTTCGTCCGTTCGTCCGTCCGACTGACGGACAACTTCTCACTTCAAAAAAGAAGAAGAAATCTAGATCGCAAAATAATTAAACAAGCGAGTGCCTGTTTTTCCTGGCCAAGGACAGGTTCCTTGAACACAACACGAGCGTAACGTGTCTTCACGTGTTTATGTCTCGTCTGAAAGGAGTGTACTGTAGACTAGACTAGAGTGCTTACGGAAAGCACCGGAACGCCGCTCCAGCTCTTCAAATATTCTAGTACCCATTAGGGCTGCAACAAACGACTAATTTGATAATCGATGAATCTATCGATTAATGAAACGATTAATCGATTATTCGGATCGTTAAGGTTTTAACTGTACTACTACTTATATCAATACTGCTTATCGATCCGGTCCTTTTAACGATAGTATTAACGGTCCTTTTGACAAGAAATAAGGTAAACTAACTAAACAAATTGTGAACAAAACTAACATTGCTTTTTATTTTAATTAAATGCATAATATTTCACATCAAAAGAAACAACAATGTTTTAACAAATCATATTAAATAATGTGATGACAGAACTGTAAACAGAATAGCTGAAACTTTAACAAAATAACTCAGTTACCTCTAATCATTAACCTATGTTTTTATAACTGAGTTAACTCTGTGTGTTGCTGCTAGCATACATAACACCTGACTTGGAAACGTTACTCGTGGACGGGGCTACAGAGCTACTAGAAAGACAGTCGAACCCGGTGCATTCCTCCGTCTGTATGTGGAGCACTTTTGCTAAATGTTTAGACAAATTGCTCGTTTTACCGCCTTTATATGATAAACTGTTATTGCACTTTTGGTAACGAGCATTGTCCACATCGAGATGGCTAAAGTTTAACCACACCTCGGAGCGCGTTCTCTCCGTCATCTCCTGCGTGTGTGTGTAAATTGCCCCGCCCCCTCGCATGCTGGCGGGGGAGAGATCTCTCGTCTGAATTGGGAAGATCGAAAATACATTATAGACGCATTTTGTAGTCATATTGCATATTAGAAACTGAGTTGGCGACACTAAGACTGCGATATAATGTTTATGTAGCAATAATACATATGACATATGTTTTAAATGTCTCCTGTACCGATTAAAAAGAGCGATAACGTTGGAGCTTAACGGGGTGTAGAACACATGTGATGACGTCACCAACGAATCGACGACTGAATTAGTTGCCAACTAATTTGGTAATCGATTTTAATCGATTAAGTTGATTAGTTGTTACACCCCTAGTACCCATAAGGAGCCGTGTATGCCGCAGTGTTTGCGTGGCTGTGTCTTTAGTTGTAAGCACAGTGGCGATCTGTTGTTATTAGCATCTGGTTAGCTAGCTATGCTAACGAATTTAAAGAGCTTTTCTACAACCAGGTGGAAGAGAGCTCTCTCCTGAGAGGCTCAGATAACCTCAGCTCAGTGAGGTTAAGGCACACCTTGATATGATCATTATAGTTATTAATGAGACATTAGAGACTAAATGAAAAACAGCTATAAAATACTATATGACAGTAACAAAAAAAGTTGTTAAAAATAACAAGAATAGAGGGGAGTGATTTGTAAAATATCCAAAAAGAAAAATCTGCTTACAGTTCTGTTTCAAATGGGTGTTGAAAGATGTACCCATAGATCTCCTCATGTTGCTCTCAAAGTGCACCAGATTGATGCTTTCAACTTCAATATTTAAAAAAAAATCTTCCCGGGGTGGGCATGTCCCCGGACCCCCCTAGAGGAGGTTAGGTCCCCCCCACTTAAATCATGTTCACATGGATACTAAATACATTTTCACACATCTTGTGTCCATATCTTTCTGTTTTGGTGGTCATGCCACGTAGGGCTGTAACGATACACTAATCTCACGATACGATACGATACACGATATTGATCTCACGATACGATATATATCACGATATTCAGCCAACGATACGATTCGATATAATTCGATACACTTACATCATTTTCTGAAAGATTTTAAAGGGACAGTGTGATTTTGGTGACATCTTGTGAGTGTTCCATTGACTTGGATTGAATTAATTCAACTGAAAACTGAAAGCATCAATTATACAATATATGGCTCTGACTAGACAGAGAGTCTACAGCTTGCAAATGCTGGACAAAATGACTCAAAAGATGTGGTGAGAAAATTTGTTTCATTTATTGAAACAGTGCCAACTGTAGTTTACAAGCCTTTGAAACGTAAGTACATAAAGTGCAGTATCACAATGGACAATGGAGAATTAAAAGGTGCAGCAGGTGGCCTGTTCTGAACAGATTATTTTACAGCATTTTTAGCTTAACACAGAATATGAGGTAGCCAATAATTCAAGTCACTAAGAACAACATTTAATGTAAAATGTACCTGCCAATAATTCAAGTCCAAAGGAGTAAGATTTAAGCCAAAAACACTAAACAGAAAGGCTGCTCTCTACATAACTGCATCTACATTCTCTTCAGATTTTTGTTCAGGAATATAATCTGATCAACGTGGTCTGGGAGAAGTGCACTTCTCTGAGCAGTGACGATGGCCCATTCCCAAACCGCCCCCTACACCCTACCCCTCCGTTTGCGCGTTCACGCGGAGGGTCCGCCTACGAGTGTGGAGCGGTGTGGAGGGGGAGTGGGCTATCAAGCCCTCAAACAGCGAGTCTGCAGCGGTGCTGACTTGAGACCGGTCTCTACCTGACCGGAGTCGCGCTGTGTTTGTCCGCTGCTGTCAAGCTGTTAACAAGTAGTTCCAGCAAACATCCACTGATAAACTGCGATGTTAACAACCTCATGATAACCTCATATGTTTTAACTTAGGATCATACCTGTGTTTAGTCTAGAACAGGGGTCGGCAACCCCTGGCACGCGTGCCAGCACTGGCACGCGGCACCGTAACCAGTGGCACACTAGGAATAAGTGGAATAAACGTGCAATAATATTTGAATTTTATTTTCGGATCCTGAACGAGACCGCCGCCAGAGCGCGTCTACCTGCAGAAGCCATGCACGCAATGCAGCCCCGCTGACTTTCTGCCGCTTTCCTCCGTGGTGCAGTGCTGATCGTTTCACCACAGAGAAAAGCCTTTCACAAATTGCAGTAGGCCCAGCGCTGGGCCTACCCATAAGGAGCTGTACAAATGCCGCAGTTTTTGCATGACTGTGTCTTTAGTTGAAAGCCCAGTGGCGATCTGCTCATCGAAATAATATGCTACAAAGGGGCGGACTGGCCATCTGTGTGTTGAACTTTCCTGTCGGCTCCCAGACCGTAGTCGAGGAGGGCAGCAGCAACAAGGTTCAATAACCCACTTTAGCTTAAATGACTGGAGAGAGGCGAGCTCTTCTTGGGAGGCCGTTGCATTTATTTAGCTGTTCTTCTGTTTCACAAAATACATCACAGACCTCTGTTTTTCTGCTGCCTCGTTTCACTTCCAGAAACATACTCACGTTCCCCCCTCACTGTCGCTCTGCCATCCACACAGACACATGCACAAGCCACACCTCTCTCTCTCTCTTAAAGGGACAGCGATCTCATCTCACTCTGCATGACCCTAATATCATAACATGTGTGTTCTGGAGAATCACAGAACGGACGATTGTCCTTATTATTATGCCGTTTAAACCAATTATTTAAATGTGGTAAATGTGTAAGTTTTGTTGATAGGTCCACACACACTGATTCCCCGCAGCGAGGCTCCCCCCGCCCTCCGGCTGATAGTTCACGAGCGTCAAGCTCCTCAACCCCTCCCCCCCCCACCGTTGATAATTCACGATTGTCGGCACGCTGATAACAACTTTTTTTTTAAATGGCACTTCCTATCAAAAAGGTTGCCGACCCCTGGTCTAGAAAAAAGGTAAATGTGTGCATTTTATTATAAAGTTGTGTATATTTACAGACCGTTGGAAAAACTAAGAAGCTTATAAACATCAGGTTTAAAACTGAAAGCTTTGAAACACAATGAAAGATGTTAGGAGTTTTATTTGAGTTATTAATTTAAACTTTTTGTCTAAGAGATGTTGATTTGAAACCGTTGTTACATACAGTTACGGCATTTTCTGTTTCTGCCGGAGAGAGGGGAGGCCGTCCCAAAGCTTGCTGCTGTATTTACTCCCTCCATCTGACAGGAGGGAGCCTCGTTGAGCTCCGAGTGTGGCTACAGACGGAGTTCACTCCGTCGAGGGAGTGGTTTGGGATTGGGCCGATATCTCCGGCGGTAGAGAAGACCCTCTCCAGTGTAGTTAATGTTTGCCGCCATTCTCCTGAACCGCTTCGCACTCACTGCGAGAAGAAGACACCGGCGTCTGTGTATCTAGAAATGCTCTACAGCGACACTAGCGGCTCGGCTGGCTGACGTAACCGCTCTTCATGCAAAGCGAACGGGGGGGAATGGGCAGCGAGCAGAATGCCAGGCGGAACACGGGGGATTTGAATGGGAGTTAATGTATCGATACCCGCGGCTGAAATATCGATACTTTCTCGGGAAACAAAATATCGATATATATCGCAGGATCGATTAAATTGCACAGCCCTAATGCCACGCCGTGCACATGCATGCATTCCCCACCCCTGCTGTAAATAATAATAAAAACCCTTGATTCATAACTTAACATCTCTGTCTCCTATTGATCTGAGTATATTATAAAGAATAGCCAGTTAATTGAAGCATTATAGCACAGGCCTTTGTCAGATGGTATATTACGCTGTTTTTTTCCTGCTTCGAATAGTTCTCAATTTTTTCACCATACCTGTGTTTGCATCACTGTATATACCCTTTGTTGGCAATGACAGAAGTCAAACGTTTTCTGTAAGTCTTCACAAGGTTTTCACACACTGTTGCTGGTATTTTGGCCCATTCCTCCATGCAGATCTCCTCTAGAGCAGTGATGTTTTGGGGCTGTCGCTGGGCAACACAGACTTTCAACTCCCTCCAAAGATTTTCTATTGGGTTGAGATCTGGAGACTGGCTAGGCCACTCCAGGACCTTGAAATGCTTCCTACGAAGCCACTCCTTCATTGCCCGGGCGGTGTGTTTGGGATCATTGTCATGCTGAAAGACCCAGCCACGTTTCATCTTCAATGCCCTTGCTGATGGAAGGAGGTTGTCACTCAAAATCTCACGATACATGGCCCCATTCATTCTTTTCTTTACACGGATCAGTCGTCCTGGTCCCTTTGCAGAAAAACAGCCCCAAAGCATGATGTTTCCACCCCCATGTTTCACAGTAGGTATGGTGTTCTTTGGATGCAACTCAGCATTCTTTCTCCTCCAAACACATTCTATTTTGGTTTCATCTGACCATATGACATTCTCCCAATCCTCTTCTGGATCATCTAAATGCTCTCTAGCAAACTTCAGACGGGCCTGGACATTTACTGGCTTAAGCAGGGGGACACGTCTGGCAGTGCAGGATTTGAGTCCCTGGCGGCGTAGTGTGTTACTGATGGTAGCCTTTGTTACTTTGGTCCCAGCTCTCTGCAGGACATTGACTAGGTCCCCCCATGTGGTTCTGGGATTTTTGCTCACCGTTCTTGTGATCATTTTGACCCCACAGGGTGAGATCTTGCGTGGAGCCCCAGATCGATGGGAGATTATCAGTGGTGGTATGTCTTCCATTTTCTAATAATTGCTCCCACAGTTGATTTCTTCACACCAAGCTGCTTACCTATTGCAGATTCAGTCTTCCCAGCCTGGTGCAGGTCTACAATTTAGTTTCTGGTGTCCTTTGACAGCTCTTTGGTCTTGGCCATAGTGGATTTTGGAGTGTGACTGTTTGAGGTTGTCTCAAACAAGTGTCTTTTATACTGATAACGAGTTCAAACAGGTGCCATTAATACAGTTAACAAGTGGAGGACAGAGGAGGCTCTTAAAGAAGAAGTTACAGGTCTGTGAGAGCCAGAAATCTTGTTTGTTTTTAGGTGACCAAATACTTATTTTCCACCATAATTGGCAAAAAAATCCTTTAAAAATCAGACAATGTGATTTTCTGGATTTTTTTTTTCTCATTTTATCTCATAGTTGAGGTATACCTAGGATGAAAATTACAGGCCTCTCTCAGCTTTTTAAGTTGGAGAACTTGCACAATTTGTGGCTGACTAAATACCTTTTTGCCCCACTGTATGAGTCCAACAATGTGGTAGGATTGCTATGCTAAATCTGTGGAGTCGTTTTTTAAGATATTGTTTCCCAATAAAGAGGTTGTTGTTTATGAGCTACTTCCAACTCATCGTACTTCATAGTATCGATATGTATTTTCAAACCCAAGACGGCATGTTTTATATATTATATTTGTATTTATAGATGCCATATTATGCTCATTTTCAGGTTCATATTTGTATTTTGTGCTTTGGCTGTGACATGTCTCCATGTTTTAATGTTCAAAAAAGAGTTTTATTTGTCTCATACTGCCTGTGCTGCAGCAGCCAATTACGTACAATGTGTTGGAGCTCTAGCAAATAGAAGCGCGTGGGTTATGTCACATTGTTACATAAGTAAATAAAGGAGTCCAATGGAGGTGTAACTTTTGTATTTTAGCCTTAGCAGACCATTAACATGCACAAAAAAACCGATATGACACACTACAGGAAAGGGAAAAACACACTACTACACACACTATAATAAAGCCCCTTTAAAAACTGATTATAGATGTGTGATGTTGGACTGGCATCAACCTTGTTACAGGGAACACATTGCATCTGTTTTTTGGACCTTTATTGCCATGACCATATCAACATATTATTGCCAAATCATGTTGTTACAACAACAACAAAAAAGTAAAAATGAACACTAACCATACATGTTAACAATACATTTGGCACAACAGCAAAACATGAAACTTACATGCCACCTGGTGGCGTGTCATGACATCACCATTTTGACGCTCTTTTTCTCACAATGGGGGACTGCGTCAGGTCATGTTGCTTTTAATCATACAAAACCAGATTAAATTAAAGAACAACTTCTCGAACGCTATACTCTTCCCCAGAGTGCACTGGTTCATTGTTTATTAATGTGTTTCAGCGGCATTTACCGACCGCCCCGGTGCTGCTCGTCCACCGGAGTTTATTTTCCCGTTAACTCACGGCAGGGTTGCTAGAAAGCAGTAGTTCTTATGTGTTTCAGTCTGAATTTACGCTTTTTGGCCTCCCAACACAGTTATTAAAGTATCTCTGGTATAGGACAGGCAATGTTAGCATAGCAACTGAAGTTCATCCGGCGTATTTTTCTTTATGACTTTACTTGTGTAGCCCATGTACTGATTCCACCTGATAGCTGATCTAATAAAAAACAACGGGAAAATATATGAGGCAGTTCAAAACGGGCAACGGTAAATAAAAGCAAACTGATGGTAATTAAAAGTAAGGTAAAAACAAGCAGCATCACACTGTGCCTGGTTAGTGTTGACTGGCTTTATAGAAGTGTGTTTTTTTTTTACAAGTGTTTGTAAAACTCTGTTTCTACTTTGTGCTATTTGCACATCTGGCAGAAGTGCTCCTCTTTTGGGAACTATGATCTTTTGTAGCAGGCAGTCTCCTCTCTTTCTCTCCTCCCGGATTGACATGCTGCATGCGTTGTGATTGACAGCTGGTCTCGAACTGCCTATCCCTGTGTACAGTGATGATGTTCTGTTTTTTTTGCAGAGATATTGCAATCTGACAGACCCAACCTGAGGAGGACACAGAGTGAGGAGTCCCCGGGTACACCTGGATCTCACAACAGGTCAGCACGCACGTACGCACGCACACACATATATATTTATTAAGCTTCATGTAATCTGTTACTCCCCAAGCCTAGCCTTATGGACAATACTGAGGCTGTATAACCTTTAGAATGATTAATTACTGCAATAGTAATTTCACTTAAAGACCCAGTGAAGTGCATGTTTTTGCACCAAAATGAAATGTCAGTTTCATTCCTTACATATCATTGTGCCTGTTCATGGCTAAAATAATTTTTAATAATTCATAATTAATGAATTAATGAATTATTAATGTTGCCGTCTGAGCCTAACGGAAGTTGCAGACGATAGTGGCTGTGACGTCACAAGATGTACCCAGTTGTGATTGTAAACATGGCGGAGACTTTGGAAAGTGATACTAGTGTGAGAGAAATGATTGATTTGGACAGCTTTTCGGACAGGATAGATGAGGAAAGTGATCAATTTGGTGCACTTTGAGGGCAACATTAAGAGATTTATGGATACAGCTCTCAACACTCATATGAAACATATATTTCAATAATCAAAAAACATTGGAAGGATTTCTTAACCTATTTTATACAACTAATATTACATAGATGGAAATATTTGTTTACATAGATGACCAAACCCACTGAGATAACTTAGGCTACAGTTTACCTCCCTGAGCTGACGTTATCTCTCTCAGTCCCACAGGAGAGCACTCTCCCTCTCCTTATTGTTGAAACAGCTAATCTCCGTTAGCTCCGAGCTAGCACCAGATGCTAACGACAACCCTGTAACTCTCTCAGTCTCTCTTTCTCTCTCTCTCGAATCGACCAGTTGCCTTTATTTATCATGATCAATCAAATAATCTACGAAACAATGACACCAGCCAGGCTCACCTTCATCTTTTGGGAACAGAAACATCGCCACCTAGGCAGACTTGACATTACTACAGCCAGCGGCAATGCATAGTTTCCCCTGTGTTTTTCATCCCTCTTTCTTCACTGTCGCCTCCATTGTCAGGTTTTCTCGATTGGCAATCACTTCCAGTCGACTCCGACACACTTTCCAGGAAAATACTAGCTCAAAAACGTTGAGAAATTCGACTTTGAAAAAGAGAAAAAATGAACGGTGCGGCGGCGTCCATCTCGTGAAGTCACGCAGTGGATCGCAAGCCACGCCCACGAAGGCGAAGGTCGACTGCAGATTTCCCCGGCAAATTCAAAACTCGAAAAATTCGTTGCTATTCCAACATCTTTTGATATGGGTTCCAATGGACAATTTTGGTCATTACTATATGTATTAGCATAACAGATCATGCACAGGTGCACACTTCACAGGGTCTTTAAAGGTGGGATAGGTAATTTTGGAGAAACCAGCTTGAGTGCGCTAGAATTTGAAAATACACAGCCGGAAAAAATCTGCCACTTCCTTACAGAGCCCCTCCTCCAACACACACGAACGCGCACATGACCAATGAGGGCACGAGATAAGTTTGTGCACAGATGGAAGGCTGACAGGCAGGTAGGCCATCCAGTTACTTTAGCCGGGCCGGCTCAGATGATTGGTCGTGCTTTTTACAGTATTACGGCTTCCACAGATGACATTTTTGTATGGATTTTTTGTCAAAGCACTTCAGATATTCATTGCTATCGGGATGTTAAGAGCATTCCATGGAATATAACACAAAGTGTATCTCGAGCCGGTTTCTCAAACTTACCTACCCCACCTTTAATGAATGTATAACACCGTACATTTTCATATATTTATAAAATATGCTAATTTCTACTTCTTGTGTTGATATAAAACATTTGTTTTATTTTATCTTTTTGTTACACACTATTAGCTTTAACTTCTTATGTCTATATAAATATTTCTATTCTGTTTCATTACTTTTTTATTCTGAAAAGGTGCATCTGACACAAACCCAAATGTTGCAAATGTTCATATTTCTTTGTCATCTCTCTCTTATGCCTCATCCCTCTTCCCAACTTCCCCCCATCCCTCATGTTGCCTTTCTTCATCTTCTGCTTTTCTTTCTCTTTTGCAGGAGTAACAGGCACTCAGTGGGAGGAACACAGGGCAGCTCCCCAGGGGGCCCCAGGGGGGGCTCTCTGACCAACGGGGAGCTGAGTGAGGAGCAGACCCCCGGCCCGGGCTCAGTGGCTCACCGTCGCTCCTCCAAAAGTCACGGGAGCCCAGGAAGCAGCGCAGGTACAGTTACACTCTAGATGTTTACAGTGCACACTCTAACTTCAGGTTGACTCAGACTGGAAGCGCTGATTTTAATTGTGGAATGTGTAAAGATGCTGCTGATAAATATTTATGAAGATATCCTGTATCTTTTAAGAGTTGAAAGAATGTTATTATCTTTCTCTCTTTTGCTCTAACACTTTCTTTTTTGAACATACAATACACTAAACACCACATCAACACAATCAAATTGCTGCAGTTGGTTGTGATTTCTGAAGTTGTCTTGTATAAGGGTATACATTTTTAATAAGAATAATAAGGAAAAACGTAACTGTTAACTGTTTGGGTTGTGAACTGGATCCAAACCAGAGCCGCCAATGGGTTCTGACCTTGACGTATGAAGAGAACTGGATACAGCTTTGGAGGCGGGGCCCATTCATTCCCGTCAGTGGCTCATGAAGCAAAGATGGCCTGAGAAGAAAAGCTCCCGTATCTGGGCCCAACGAGTGTGCTCATGTTGCTTAAGCCCCGCCCCCAATCCGCATTGTTGCGGCCTGTCTCAGCGCAGTCAGATGAATGGAGAGGGCAAATAACTGCACATTTGGCTTTTAGTGCATTTTACAACTTTTAACCAATAATGATTTAAATAAAGGCTATTCAAGTGTTCGTGCTGGGTAGTTTTAAAATCTTTCCTAATTTAAATTTAAAGAGTCATGGTTGTGTGAATCAACCCCATGAAAATATTCCTAGCAAGATAAGAGGTTTGGTTGTTTAAAGATCTGCTAACACTGAGCAGACTTCTGCCTTGGCCTCTATAACAATATATCTGTTAAAGCTCACTAAAATGTAGCATTTTTTTAGCAGCCAACTTTGATGAGCTTCTCAGTAGAACATGAATACAGTATTACACTACTACTATGACTAAAGAAAACAATATACAATCTTCCTCCTGATTTGGTTTGAGCATTCTCTATAACCAGGTAACTAACTCTTTCCTCCCCTCTCAGACAAAGTGGAGTTGACGTCTAACGGGCTGGAGAGCAGTCGTGGGGGTGTGGCCCATCTCACCCCTCCTCCCCCCCCTCTGTCGGGCCGATCCCCGGCTGACAGCAGCAGCAGCCCCTCTCCGGGTCAGGACGCTCTGGGACCGGCCCCGCCCGCAGAGCCCGGCCCTAACCCCCCCCCCAACACAGAGCAGGCCAGCAACAGCAACACGGAGCCCTCCACAGAGACACTGCCCACAGGGTAAGATCATTTGGGGACAAAGACAAAGTAACAGCTAGCTTCTTAATGAACCTCGAGCAGGCCCTTTAGCAGAGTCATTGTGACATTTATAAATACGCATAAGATTAATCAAAACGTCATGGAAAAACTTTTATCAGCCTCCAGAGGGATTTTCTCTCCCACATGCACTCATAAGATATCTTACGGAATAGATTCCGTCAAATGTGAATTGTGTCTCTCTCACCCTCACTCTCTCTCTCCCTCCCTCTCTCTTCAGCTGGGAGCAGAGGGTGTTGCCTCATGGCAGAGTGTACTACGTCGACCACAACACCAAAACCACAACCTGGGAGAGACCACTGCCACCAGGGTACGCCTGTTACATTTTTACATGTTTTTTTATCGATACATTGATTTGTTTTTCTACACATTACAGTAAGCCCATGTTAGGCTGACCAATAAGCTCGGCTTAACATCAGATATTTTTCAGCCTGTCATCTCTCCAACCTGATAATTATTTTCCAGCACAAAACTTGGATTTCTCAATATCATGCCTCAAATAAGGAAATTACCGTAATTTTCGGACTATAAGGCGCACCTGAATATAAGCCGCAGCAGCTAAATTGAATGATGTGTACATATATAAACCGCACTGGACTATAAGCCGCAGATGTTTTAATGTTTAATTACCATATGTAAGGGTTCGTGCACAGAGGGGATTGTCGGGAAAGAGATGGCTGTTTGAGGAAGCTCCCATTTATTAACATTTCAACAAACAAGTTGCATATTTGCATAACGTATTCAAGTGTTACCATTTAGTGCAATAGTAGCTACAGAACATGTACTGTGCTGTGTAAACTGTACTGTATCACATAACGTTTCAGACACACAAACTTTTCAACTTTCAAACTTAAACGGTGCGCTCCCAGCACACGTACCGGCAGTGATCTACAGCAGTGGTTTTCAACCAGTGGTACGGGGACAAACTGTCTCGCTCTCGTAATGTCTGTCTGTCTTGCTCTCGTTCTGTCTCTCGTACCACTCTCGGTTCTACTTTTACTTTTGCGCGCTACCTGTCTCACTCTTTTCCGGCCTCCAGCTTTTCCTGCTGGAGCCCGCCGCTTAAAGGTGGGGGGCGCGGACCGGTTATAGAGCCCATAGACTTAAAGGTGGTGGACTGTAACCAGTAAAATCCATAGATTTAGGAGGTCCCCTAGTGTCCGTTAGCTGTAAAAATCCATAGATTAGCCGCACCGTTATATAAGCCGCAGGGTCGAAAAATGGGAAAAAAGGCGCGGCTTATAGTCCGAAAATTACGGTAGGTGGATTGCCTTCAATTTGTAAAAATTCCATAAGCCCTTTAAGAAGAGCTTATTAACTGCTTGGATAAATTGAGGGATTCATATTTTTTACAGTTACTTCAGCAACATAAATACTGTTGTTAGTCTGAATGTTAAAAGCCTCATTTTTTTTATTAGATTTGGGAGTATTTTTGTATGTTTATACAACACAAATAATGTATTTGTTAGATAAGGAAAGAATCAGATTTCAGCGATTTCATTTAAATGTATTGAACTATCCTCCAAATTGAGCAGATCGAATGCAGAGAATAAAGAGAGACTTCTTGTTTCTTGTTTATTTTAAAAAGGGATATGTTCTCGGTTATACAGTAGCCAAACACATTGTAATTGGTCATGAATCACCCAGTGTGACCACAGTGTTTGTGTGCGAAGGCATCATAAGGAGAACACAGTTTTCTGCCTCTCTTTGTAGAGAGCAGTCGAGGAACACAGGCCGTCTCTTTTATGACATCTAAACATTATTTATTGATGTTCAATGAGTGTGTGTGAGACTGGGTGACAGAGAAAAAAGAGAGGCCGCTTTTTGAAAAAGGTATCCCCCCCCCCATTCGCCAAACTTCACTTCCCATCTCAGTTTTTCCACACAAGGAACGAGAGGGGGCCCGGAGAACAAAAGTCCTTTCTTAGAGCCACATGGACCTCCATCCACCACGCTGCTGGCTGCTGGCCAAGTGGCCCTTCAGAGGGTCAATTAGCACGCTAATGCCGGGCTCTAGATGCACACACCAGGAACTGTTTAGAGGCTGGGGGGGTCCGGGGGCAGGGTGGGGGTTGTTAGGCAATCGAGGTTTGGGAGCTGAAATAATGAAAGCCAGACTGAGGAGAGCTCCTGAGTCTATTTATCAAACGTGATACAGCACCAGAGACGGAAGAAGTACTCCTTTACTTAAGAAGAAGTACAAATACTATGGTCTTAAAATACTCCATTACAAGTAAAATCTTTAATACAAAATATTACTTTAGTAGAATAATAACCTAAATATACGAACGATGTCAAAAGTAAAATGTGTAAATATGCACAGTGGTTTTTTTCCTTTAATATAATATTAGATTGTACAGATTTTTCCCTCCCTACATATGTCAGAGAATTTTTATGTTTGCAATGTGGAGACAACTTTTAGATAGTAAAAAGTACTGGGGTGTTTTTTTGTGTGTTGGTAGTGCAGTACAGCATCAAATCACATAAGAAAAGGCTTTTTTTTTGGTAAAAGGAAACTAGTAGCTATGAGTGTTAAATAAATGTACTGGAGTTTAAGTATATAGTAGCATAATCAGGGCTGCACATAACTGGTGCGCGCATGCGCACCTCCGCCAACAAAAGAGAACCGGGTCATTTGAAAAAAGGCGCATTTGCGTACCAACATTGAGAGAGGGAGAGGAGAGAGAGAAAGATATTTGCGAGTTGCATATGAACCATGATATGAACTCAGGGCCGGCCCGTAGCACTGGCTAGATGTTCGCCTAGGGCGCCAGACCTGGGGAGGCGTTGCGCTGGCAGTTCTGGGAGGGGAAAAAAACATTTTTGACCGTTGGGGCTCATCCTAATTTTCGGCCTTGATGTAACAATATTCATAATTAAGTAAAGGTAACACCCTTTTTACCCCGGTTACAAGTTTCATTTGCCCTGTACGATGGGCGCTGTAAGTGATGAAAGTGGGGGATGTTGGCTTATCTGGCGCCCGCAGCTCACAGCCAAAATGCGAGTGAGCGAGGGAGAGAGAGAGAAGGGTGCACCGCCCGGTACCGGCGCTGTTGTTATTATAATCTGGTGCTAGCTGCTCTAACGGATATAAGAAGAAGATGTTTCTACAATAATGTGGAGGGAGAGTTCTCTCCAGTCAGACTGAGAGGCTGATAACTACTGCTCAGTGAGGTAAAGGACTCTTGAGTGTTTAGATAGTTCACTTTAGTCTAAGTTCAAACGGTTTGGTCACAATTTATGTAAACACATATTTCCAAGGCACTCCTTTATAATTATTGGGATAAACAGGTTTGAAATCATTCAAATGTACTATAGGACAGTAACCAAAAATATCCTTTAAAACTGGAGAGATACAAAAAAATGCATAAATAAATGTTAACTATAGGTAAAATAAGATATGAATGAACAACACAAATAAAATAATGTACATTCATTTGTTATTGGCTGTGGTAGGTTATTGGTTATGTTCACATACTTATTTGATTACATCCACTTGTCTAAGATGACAACAGAGACTTTCGACCCAAAACCAGCTGTTTACTTGTGGATGCAAGCAGCTAATCGCAGACTCAACCAGAGAGAAAGGAGTAGGCCTACATCATCAGCTACCATGTCCGACAGAGAGGAAGACAGTGAGGAGAACAGTCAGGAGGGTAGTGATGACAGCTTGTAGGATTACTGGTCTTGCTTATGTTGTCTTGTGTTCACCTCTGCATGTGTGTTCTGTGTTCACCTCTGCATGTGTGTTCAGTGCCGTGTGTCTGGCAAATAAAGTCAAGACCCCCTCAAAGTTACGGTTTATTTCATTTTAAGGATGAGCACCAAGCAACATCTCCAGGTGCTCCTTTGAGAACCAGGGCAAACATGTTATGTGCACCCCTGAGCATAATATTTATTTTAGCAAACGCCAGTTTTTAAATTCCAGACTGGCACATCTGCAAAAGCAAACTGTCAATCATCCGAACAAAGAGTAAAACACACTGCAAACATGGCCCCTTCACTGCAGTACAGTATAATGTACTTTCATTTTGACAGAGACAACTGACAGCTAACTTGAAGAAATGAGCAGTATTGTGTCTGAAACTACAGAACAGAAACATTTAACAAGATAAATAAGAACAGGAAACTGAGGCTACAATCCGCATAGGCTCACCAAAACTGGACATAGAAGATTGAAAAAACTTTGCCTGATCAGATGAGTCTCGATTTCTGCTGTGACATTCGGAGGGTATATTCTGAATTTGCCGTAAACAACATGAAAGCATGGAAATATATAATAACATATATATATTATCTTATAATAAATCACTGGATTTTGATTATTGATGCTTGAATTTGTTCTTACAGCTGTAAAGGAGGAGCTTATTTGAAGTACTTTGCTTTACCTGCTGCTGCATATCTTGACCTTAATACATACAGTATGTCATGTTTTACATTAACATTTCAATCTGTAAAATAATTTGCTAATAAAGTTGTCAAATAATAAAAAGTGCAATTTGCCTTTCAAACTGTAGAGAAGTAGAAATATAAAGTAGCATAAATAAAAAATGCTCATATAAAGTACCTCAAAATAGTACTTAAGTAGAGTACTTAGCCGCGTTCACACCGCAGTACTTTTCCCACTTTAGTTCCGATATAGCGAAATGTCGCGTTCACACCAAAAAGAGCCGGAACTGAAATTAGTTAATCAGAACCTTTACCTTGCTAGAGAGCAGGTGCTTTCATGGGAGAAAAAGGTTCCTATGTCTGATTGGCTGGGCGGATTGCAAACCACGCCCCGTAAAACTCCAAACAAGTTTTGTGAAGCCACCATTTTATTATCTTCGCATTAGCATTATTAGCATTAGCATTAGCCCAGCGCACAAATGCAGAGAGACTAATTTATGGCAACACAAAAGAAAACATGGGAGCGGTGGAGATGAGGAGGTGTCGGCGTTCTGGCGATTTACTCGGAAGGCTTCAGTAGAAGCGGCTGGGAGTCCCAGCAGCTTCTACTGAAGCCAGTCCCTATCTCCGGGGACTTCCAGCCGGGGACTTCGGGTGGCAGTATACGCCGTCAAGTTGTTTGCGGCCTGCCAGTAAACCCAAAGCAGCAGAAGAAGAAGAAGTGACGTCAACGGCTTCATTTGCCTAATCCTTCCCCAGGAACTTATTCCAGTGTGAACGCGATCTGTACTTGTTCATGAGAACTAAAGAGTTCTCATGAACCTTTGTGGGACAAGTACTGCGGTGTGAATGCACCTATAGAGTTAATGTACTTTATTACATTCCACCACTGGTTCCCGGATATGCACGGAGTAGATAGTCAATGACAAGACTTGTACGAAGAGTTAAAGTGAGATAGCAGAACTAAGTAGAGACTCTGAGACATGTTGGGCTCTGGGTTTTTCCTTGGCTCCAGTAAATAACTAGCTAATGCTAATATCAAAGAGCGAACAGTATTTACCGTAATTTTCGGACTATAAGCCGCGCCTTTTTCCCCGTTTTTCAACGCTGCGGCTTATATAACGGTGCGGCTAATCTATGGATTTTTACAGCTAACGTCCACCATCTTTAACTCTATGGGCTCTATGGCCGGTCCGCGGACCCCCACCTTTAAGCTGCGGGTTCCAGGAGGAAAAGCTGGAGGCCGGAAAAGATTGAGACAGGTAGCGCGCAAAAGTAAAAGTGGAACCGAGAGTGGTATGCCGCTGCTGTGGCTTATATTCAGGTGCGCCTTATAGTCCGAAAATTACGGTACTTGCCTTTTTAAGAGGAAGCTCAGAGGCATAGTGATCAGAGAGACCAAATAACTCTGTTTGCAATCATCCCCTCTGCTGAGGTGTCCTTGAGCCAGATACTGCAACCTACGAACCCTCTGGGTGCTGTCATGTAGACATCATCTCATACAGGTTCTCTTGAACTAATTTTAGTTCCGGCTCTTTTTGGTGTAAACGCGACATTTCCGAACTATATCGGAACTAAAGTGGGAAAAGTACTGCGGTGTGAACGTGCCTATAGAGATCTTAGTAATGCCACAGGCAGGCACTCCCATGCCATTAGCACATCATCTCATACAGCAAACACAACATGAATGATTATAAACACAGAATTGTCCATTCTTATTATCCTTCTTGTTGTATGCTAATGTTAATGCACAATATAGTTGCTAACCCCGGAAACAGGCCCGGTTCTACGGGGGTGCATAAGGGTGCCCTCAGTTGACCCTCAGTTGAGTCGTTATGCACCCTCATTTGAAAAGTGAAAAAATATTACATATATAATAATAATATAGTTGAAATAAAATAAATTGCAATTGTGTTAAATAACATTGTCTGCTGCATTTATTTGGTCAATTTAAACGGTAAGTAACGTTATTATGTCAGGTGCGCGTGACCTGTGCCGCTGCGCGTCATCTTCAAGGTGCTTTCACAGCAGTCAATGATGAACATCAGAAAATGGTTAAAACAACCAGCCCTAATCACCAGTAGTAACACTGCATCTACTGCAGGTAATAACAGTTCAGATCATGGGGACATTACGTTACCCGCGGCCACTGTCGTGGACACTAACATCCTCCCGCCCGACTCGCCGGCTTTGCCCGCCTCGCCCACGGAGGCGGAGCAGCCACAGCCGTCTTCGTTGCCCCAAACACCGCCACCCCTCGGCGGCCCGCAAGTGCCAGAGGACCTCGGCAAAACAGAGCCTGCCCAGGTATATTGAAAAAAGTACCCAACTCGCCTATACAGCGGGGTGGAATATTCATGTAAAAAAGATGCCATCTTCTGCTATGCATGTAAACATTTTGGTTCAAGTAAGTCAGATGCCTTCACCACAACTTGCTACAACAACTGGCACCATGCTCTTGTACGTGATAAGGGACTGGGAAGGCATGAATCAAACAAAGAGCACATGAAGTCAGTCACTTTGTGGAAGGAGAGGCTTGCAAGAAGTGAGACTGGTACAGAGGTTTCCACTCTTGTAAATGCAGCACAACTGGAGAGAAACCGCACCTATCTAGCAGCTATTGTGAACATAATTCAATTTATAGCTGTAAACCAGTTGCCTTTCCGTGGCTCTGTTGATGCGTTGGATGCAAGAGGCGAGGGGAGTTGTGGTATTTTTCTAGCAATGATGGACTACACCCTTCAAAAGGACAAAGAACTTGCTAAGATTTTTAGCACCAAAAATAAATCTGTTTACAATTCTGTTTCATATGGATGTTGAGAGGTATCCATAGATCTCTTCATTTTGCTCTCGAAGTGCACCACATTGAAGCTTTTAACTTCAATATTTAAAACAAAATCTTCCCGGGGGAGCATGCCCGCGGACCCCCCTAGAGGAGGTGAGGACCCCCCTAGAGGGTGTTCTCCTTGATCTGCCCGCCTCCCTCAAAACCAGGATGGTCACCTTCGCACCTTGGTACACTGGCGAGCTGCGGAGAATGAAGACAGCTGGGCATGTCCTTGAACGGCGGCTCAAGGCCTCAGGACTCACTGTTCACCGGTCAGCCTATCGTGAACACCAGAAGGCCTATGCACAGTCCCTCAGAGATGCACGGTCCCAGTACTACTCCTCCATCATCAACAACAGTACTGGAAACTTCAAGCAACTCTTCTCCACCATCAACCACCTCCTAAAACCCCAAAGTCCACTACACTCCGACTCCACTGAGAAGCAGTTTAGCAACTTCGCTGCCTTCTTCAAAAACAAAGTTGACACCATCCGCTCCCTCCTCTCTAGCCCCTCTGCACCTCCAGTTCCAACTGCCGACCCACAGCCTGGGACAACCCAGCCTCTTCGCTGTTTCTCGGTCATAACTCAGCGAGATGTTGAGGGCATCGTTAGGAGGATGAAGCCCTCCACCTGTGTCCTGGACCCCCTTCCGTCAGCTCTGGTGAAATCCTACATCAGTACAATGAGCCCCATGATCACTAAGATCGTAAACCTCTCTCTCCAGGCTGGCCATGTCCCCTCTGCCCTCAAAACCACTGTCATCAAACCTCATCTCAAAAAACCCTCCCTTGACCCGGGAGTCCTGGCCAACTACAGACCAATTTCCAACCTCCCATTTCTATCAAAGGTGCTGGAAAAACTAGTTGCAGCACAGCTCCAGGACCACCTAAACTCCAACAACTTATTCGAGAAGTTCCAGTCTGGTTTCCGCTCAGGCCACAGCACGTCGTTGGTGACACTGCCCTGGTCAGGGTCAACAACGACCTGCTGATGGTGGCTGATCCTGGCTCTCCCTCTCTCCTCATCCTCCTCAATCTCACTGCAGCTTTCGACACAGTCGATCACGGCATCCTCCTCCACCGTCTCCACTCCACCATCGGACTCTCTGCCTCTCCCCTTGACTGGTTCAGATCTTACCTCACCGGGAGAATAGAGTACGTCTCCTTGGGTGAGGCAGAGTCGGGTATCCATGATGTCACCTGAGGTGTCCCTCAAGGATCAGTTCTCGGCCCCACCCTATTCACACTCTACATGCTCCCCCTTGGCTCTATCATCAGCCGACATGGAGTATCATTCCATTGTTACGCCGATGACACCGAACTGTACCTCAGGATCAACCCTACCTCCTCTGCAGCCCTGCCTTCACCCACACTTACTGCCTGCCTGGAGGAGATACAGGCGTGGATGAAGCAACACTTCCTGAAACTGAAAAGCTCCAAAACCGAAGCCATTATAGTTGACACCCCACACCAGGTTCGGTCATCCACCATCACCACCATCACCTTCTCCGGCCAGGACATTACCCTCTCCTTAACAGTCACCAACCTGGGTGTGAAAATGGACGCCCATCTGACCTTTGAGTCCCATATTAAACAGCTGTGCAAGAACTCCTTCTATCACCTCAGGAATATCGCCAAACTCCGCCACACACTCACTCTAAAGGCTTCTACATTCTCTAATTTCCCCTCCTCGACTCCTATCCTCGACTCCTATCCTCGAGACTTAGTCCCGCCCACAGGAGATGCGAGCGGAGGATTCGAGAAGGGGAACCGAGGAGAGAGGAGGGGAAGCAGCAGGCGGTTGGAGAAATGAGAACTCCTCTCCTCTGAGTGGTCATTTTAAAGAGACGTCCATTAATGATGACAGGAGGCACAGCAGCACTTTGTCTGATGGACAGATGTGTTCATGATGACTTATATATTTACTTTTAATTCATTCACAGTGCGGTATAATGAGACAATAACAGGCTACAGATGCGGACATTTACAGTGGGGCAAAAAAGTATTTAGTCAGCCACCAATTGTGCAAGTTCTCCCACTTAAAAAGATGAGAGAGGCCTGTAATTTTCATCCTAGGTATACCTCAACTATGAGAGACAAAATGAGGAAAAAAAATCCAGAAAATCACATTTTTAAAGAATTTATTTGCAAATTATGGTGGAAAATAAGTATTTGGTCAATAACAAAAGTTCATCTCAATACTTTGTTATATACCCTTTGTTGGCAATGACAGAGGTCAAACGTTTTCTGTAAGTCTTCACAAGGTTTTCACACACTGTTGCTGGTATTTTGGCCCATTCCTCCATGCAGATCTCCTCTAGAGCAGTGATGTTTTGGGGATGTCGCTGGGCAACACGGACTTCCAACTCCTTCCAAAGATTTTCTATTGGGTTGAGATCTAGAGACTGGCTAGGCCACTCCAGGACCTTGAAATGCTTCTTACGAAGCCACTCCTTCGTTGCCCGGGCGGTGTGTTTGGGATCATTGTCATGCTGAAAGACCCAGCCACGTTTCATCTTCAATGCCCTTGCTGATGGAAGGAGGTTGTCACTCAAAATCTCACGATACATGGCCCCATTCATTCTTTCCTTTACACGGATCAGTCGTCCTGGTCCCTTTGCAGAAAAACAGCCCCAAAGCATGATGTTTCCACCCCCATGTTTCACAGTAGGTATGGTGTTCTTTGGATGCAACTCAGTATTCTTTCTCCTCCAAACACGTCTAGTTGAGTTTTTACCAAAAAGTCCTATTTTGGTTTCATCTGACCATATGACATTCTCCCAATCCTCTTCTGGATCATCTAAATGCTCTCTAGCAAACTTCAGACGGGCCTGGACATGTACTGGCTTAAGCAGGGGGACACGTCTGGCAGTGCAGGATTTGAGTCCCTGGCGGCGTAGTGTGTTACTGATGGTAGCCTTTGTTACTTTGGTCCCAGCTCTCTGCAGGTCATTGACTAGGTCCCCCCGTGTGGTTCTGGGATTTTTGCTCACCGTTCTTGTGATCATTTTGACCCCACGGGGTGAGATCTTGCGTGGAGCCCCAGATCGAGGGAGATTATCAGTGGTCTTGTATGTCTTCCATTTTCTAATAATTGCTCCCACAGTTGATTTCTTCACACCAAGCTGCTTACCTATTGCAGATTCAGTCTTCCCAGCCTGGTGCAGGTCTACAATTTTTTTTCTGGTGTCCTTTGACAGCTCTTTGGTCTTGGCCATAGTGGAGTTTGGAGTGTGACTGTTTGAGGTTGTGGACAGGTGTCTTTTATACTGATATCGAGTTCAAACAGGTGCCATTAATACAGTTAACAAGTGGAGGACAGAGGAGGCTCTTAAAGAAGAAGTTACAGGTCTGTGAGAGCCAGAAATCTTGTTTGTTTGTAGTTGACCAAATGTGATTTTCTGGAAAAAATGTTTTCTCATTTTGTCTCATAGTTGAGGTATACCTAGGATGAAAATTACAGGCCTCTCATCTTTTTAAGTGGGAGAACTTGCACAATTGGTGGCTGACTAAATACTTTTTTGCCCCACTGTATATAAACAGGGGTGCACATAACTGGTACGCAGGTACGCATGAGCGGAAACAATCTGAAATGCGCACCGCCACTTGTGTCACAAAGCGCATTTGCATACCGACGTACTTGTGAAGCTTTTCCAGAAGGCGGTTAGATCACCGGACTATCATCGGTCTCCGTGTGCACAGACAGGGCTGCTGTTAACGTCGGTCTGTACAACGGAATTGTGCCAAAACTACGCCAACCAGCTGTGGAGGGAGACTCCCCCCCCCTTCACTGGAGTACTGCGCTAAAACAGCTGATCACAACGTTCACGCCCTCTGGTCACGAAGTAGTCCTCTGGCCCCCCCCGTTGACTTTCCTGAAGTACTCCACTAGCACCACTGGAGCCAGAAGTTGGACTACCAAACACTGACTCCAGGTACCTCACTGAGAAAGTTATGTGCACCCCTGGATATAAATATATACAATTTCAGAATCAAACAAGTATGAGAGCATTTTCATAGTAACGTAAGACAATCAGAGACTGGATATATCCCCCCCCCTGCGCAAATACAATCATATCACCCCCATCCTTAAAACACTACACTGGCTCCCCGTGGAACTGAGGATTGAATACAAGGTCTCCCTCCTCACCCACTAGTGTATCCATGGAACTGCCCCCCCCCCCTACCTCAAGGAACTCCTCACCCCTTATACTTCCTTGCTGACCTCCCGCTCCAGCAAAGCCAACCTCCTCAAACCCCCCAGGACCAAGCTCCGTACTATGGGAGACTGGGCTTTCTGCTCGGCTGCTCCCAGACTGTGGAATGCTCTCCCCGAGCACATGAGAGCACCACAGACCGTGGAGGCTTTTAAAAAGGCCTCAAAACCCATCTGTTCAATAAAGCTTTTGCCTAGACCTTTTATCTTATTTATTACTACCCTTTTATTTATTTGTTATTGTTTGATTTTACTACTTTTTATTAATCCTACCGTGTTGTGTACTGTTTTTATTTTTGTTCCATGCATCTGAACTCAGATATGAAATGCGTTATAAATTAAAGCCATTATTATTATTATTATTATTACTGACACAGAAACACAGCAGATGCATGCCTGTTGTCACGCAGAAACCTGGCGTCTCCATTGTTTCCCTCAGCGGTTTAATTGGGGGCTGCCATTGTCTTTTGAAGTGAATAATTGTTAAAAACTTCATAGGCTTAGCCAAACTAGTTAGAACACCACAAAAAAAACAGTTCCCTTCAAAGCTAACCACCTTATATGTGTTGGTTTATTTTCTTAACTTTTTTGTATTGGCTATACATATAGGATAGGTAAATCACAGCAAAGAAAACAAGAAAAAGTAAAGATAAAACATGTGCATTCTTATATTTTGATATCGTTTTTTAACCGTCTTACATCTCACAACCAGCGACATCCATCCTTTGATATTTAATAATTTATTTCTCCATGTCCCTCCACCCTACTTTTACACTTGTATCCCTTATCCCCTCTTTTTCCTCCCACTCTCCCTCCTCCCCTTACAGTTTTCTTGTCTATTTTTTTATTTCTTGTCTTTTTATATCAGTTCCGTTTCTATCAGCAGCCCAGCTTTTTATTATAACCTCCCATTATTGACGTGCCTAAAGCAGATGTTGTTAAAAGACACAGCCACCCCCCCAATTCACCCCCTCTCTGTTTCCCCTCCAGCTGGGAGAAGCGAGTGGACCAGCGGGGAAGGTACTACTATGTGGACCACAACACCAGAACCACCACATGGCAGAGGCCCACGGAGGAGTCTGTGCGCAGCTACCAGCAGTGGCAGAGCCAGCGCAGCCAGCTGCAGGGCGCCATGCACCAGTTCAGCCAGCGCTTCCTCTACCAGGTACATGTGGAGCACATTAGAAAGATGAGTCCTTCAACCCAGAAATGAGTTAGCATTTTACCGCTTGCAGTTCCCTCGTCTTGAAATATTTTTGATGTTTTTTGATGTTAGATGCTTGAAATAAGATCTGGGGTCTATCATCACCCCAAATAAGATCTGAGGTGATGATACAAGCTAAAGAGATTCTCAAAATGTGTTCTATGAAATATAATCTTTTCAGTAAATATCCCACTAGTCAACGCCTGAAGCTTCTTTGTGTCATAGAAACAGAGGTTGCTATCCAGTGGCTAAATGAGACTACAGAACTCGAACATTAGCTCCAACCTTAGATCCTTTAGCGGTTAGCGGTGCTAACGGGAATTTTTGTGACCATGATGCAGTCTGCTTATGGCACAACGTTGGGATTTTGGCGATTGCACAAGCGGTGTTAATATATGGAGATTATCCAGCTAAACAAAACGTGTAGGTATCATAACGATTATTAGCCACAGATCTAATTTCCTGCTTTATTCTGAAAACCAATAATGGGACCTCACTAAGTCAAGATGAACAAAGGATTAGTGCTTTCCTATGAAATATGCTTGTCCCCCAAGGTTAGCAATATGAATCTTTCTCAATGGATCAACCAAAAGGGCTCATTAAACACAATATAGAACAGCTTGACTGAAAATAAGTGTGTGTTTACCAGAAATGTGTAGTAAATGTCTGATTTATCAGTTTTGGCCAACAGTCTGACGTACATCTTTGTAAAAGGGTTTTGCCCTTTAGTTCATTGATGTTAGTGGCATCAGAAATAATTATTTATACTGGGAATAAAGTCTCCTGGGATTTTTTTGCTGCTGTCTTTATCATTTGAAGAGGCCATATTCTGCTTTTTGGGGTTTTCCCTTTTGTGTAGTGTATTGTATAGGTTTTTGTGCACTCTGTGCCCCTGCCTGCAACACCTCCATTGGATTCCTCCGTTTACTTCTGGAATATAATGACATCAGTATGTAACACCTGTACTTCTATTGGCTAGAGCTCCAACACATTGTATTTGATAGGCTAAAGTCATTTTTTACAGTGCATATAGAAAATCATCCTACCCCTTTGACATTGTTACTTTATTTATCGTACAGCCTGAAATAAAAACCCATTTAAAAAAAAATATATATATATATTATTATTTCCAAATGTATCTTTACAACATCAAACTAATGGGAAAAAAAGGAAACAGTTCTGAATATTATTTAAAAATTAAAAAATAGAATAACAGGGTTGGAGAAGTCATCAGTCCCCTGACTTAATACTTCATACGATCTCCTTTTGCTGCAATTACAGCCATCATTCTATTTCGATATGACTAGCTTTTCACATCTAGATTGGGCAATGTTTGCCCATTTTTCCTTGCAGAATTGTTCGAGTTCAGTCAAATTCCATGGTGAGCGGCAGGGACGTGCACAGGTACGGGCTAATGTTGCCCGGGCAACGGCCCATTTAGCCTTTTTGGCTGACCTGCCCCTCTGGAGAGAGCGAGAGTTTGTTTTTCTTTTTTCTGTTATGGCCGAATCAACATGATAAGCCCACAATTAGTATTGTCGCGTCTCGCTGCGGGAAAAAAAATTTCAGCGCTGTCATCTGCCAGTGCGTTAAGACCACCGGCAGTGTCAGATTTTGGAAACTTGATTTTGAGTTGTCTCATGGCAGTTAGGATATAAGGGACAAACCAGGGGACTTTACTTCCTCTTGATACCGTCGGTTATTTACAAAAAAACACCTAAATATAGCCTACTTGTTATTGTGCTTCTGTCTTTCTGTGTCTTTTCATCTGTAAACTCCCTCAACGGGGCCGCTCGCTCTCTTTTCTTGATCGCCCTCTCACGGGTGAAGAGTTCAATGTCCCGCTTCATTGTAGGATTTCTGCCATGTCTCTGACACTTTAGTTTGATCATCTCTGTTACAAAGTTATGGAATACTAAATAAATAAGTAATTAGATACCTTACCGTTACTGCGCTCATAAAGACTGATAGGAATAAGAATAATGCGTATTGAACGGGTTTCATTAATTAGTTAGTTTATTTAAGGTAATTAGTTAGAGGCTCTATTTTATCAGTATGTCTGCACAACAGTTACAATTACTACATTAGAACAGAATTGTCCCCATTTTGTCTTTAATAGTTACTAACATTATATATTTTTGATGAGATATCGGCCGCAAAACAAAAAATGTCCCTGGTTTTCATTTTTAAATCAAGTCACCGAATGCAAGTAGTCGCCTTAGCTTATTTTGCGAGATGTGAATACTGTTCAATTTAGTTGATGTAATAATCGTTTGGTTTCTTTTACATTAAAAACAAGTTAAAATGTTCAAAAGGTCTTGTTTTTTATCGGGGGGAGGCCCTTTTTCCAGTTTAGAGCAATAGCCCCTCAAAATGTCTGTGCACGTCCCTGGTGAGCGGCAATAGACTGCTCTCTTCGAGTCCCTCAATAGATGTTCTATCAGATTTAACTCAAGGCCTCTGACTTGGCCTTCCTATCCTTAAGCCACTGCGTTGTTCTTTTGGCAGTATGTTTAGGAATATTGTCGTGTTTGAAGATGAATGACTAGGGACCTCATTTATAAAGCCTTGCGTAGGATTCTCGTGGGAAGGTTGCTTACGTAGGACAAAGACAAATAAATACGCACAGACATTTTCCGATTTATAAAACACTGCACACGCACGTCCTACGCCGGTTTCCCTTTATAAATCACAATCAACTCGAAATGCAGCGCAGCTTTTGCAGGCTTCACGTAACGCCCATATTTGCCTATAAATAGTCAAAGAAACGCCCCGTATTAATATTCATTTTGACTGACTGCATGAAGAAGATCGCAGGAAATGAGGACAGAACAGCTAAGAAAGACATTTCACACCGTGTCAGATTTTGGTTCTTTTGGGAAGGTGGAGACAAATCACATTTGGTGGATGCAGTTTGAACCAGAGTACCAGCATGGAGGTCGGATCGTCACCAAAATAAATAAATAAGTGGTCCGAAAAAGGTTAATGACAAAATAAACATAACCTTCCTAAGGCAGTGTGTCAGTGTGTTTGTGCCGGGGACAGGAGGCCCCCCCCATGATGAGAAACTGTAAGAAAGTATCGGGGGATCCCTGCGGAGTGGAGTCAATTCATGTTTATTTTTTTATTTGGTGGTTTGTGTTCCAGCTGTCGATCAGCTGTGCGCAGTCTCCACTGCAGCCTGTGCGTCTCAACCCCCCCGCAGTAACTCTATATCCACCAGTTAAAGGAAATAAAACTAATGTGTTGAGTTATCAGCTGCCAAATCTACCAAATATATGGTGTTCTTAGCTTCCATACCTCCTGTGTTTTATGAGCGACTTATCAAGTCTTAGCAAACGGCATAAAACATGATTAAACATGATAGTATATAAAACATGCTCGTGTCTATACAACCTATAGAAATACAGAACGGCCTCAGTTTAGACATAATTCTGTCCTTCTGCATACCGCATCATTTACATCATACATCACGTCATAACATTAACGGTGGGGTAGGTAATTTTGGAGAAACCAGCTCGAGTACGCTAGAATTTGAAAATACACAACCGGTAAAAATCTGCCACTTCCTTACAGAGCCCCTCCTTCAAAACACACGAACGCGCACATGACCAATGAGGGCACGAGATAAGTTTGTGCACAGATGGAAGGCTGACAGGCAGGTAGGCCATCCAGTTATTTTAGCCAGGCGGCTAAAATGATTGGTCATGCTTTTTACAGTACTACGGATAAGTCAGTTTGCGTTGAGGACCGCACATTTTCCCGTCAAGTTTGTTTGTTATAAATCGCTAACATTGCTTAGAAACTGGCGTACGCCATCTTTTGAGCGTATGCACCGTTTATAAATGAGGCCTCAGATTGGGCAGCATCTATATTCCCAAGGTCAGACAGCGGCCCCGCAGTTAAGGGTTATGGGACTAAAACAACAGAGCGTTCTCAATGGACCATTAGTAAAACCAGCCTTAAAACTCTTATAGGCTTCTATAAAAACACCCCGACCTGCACTCTGTATGTTTGAGTGTGCATTTGTCCCTGTTTCTTACTGAGGCTGTTTGTGTGTTTTCATGTGCTTCTGGGTGTTTATGCATTTAAAATCCTTGCATTCCCTCTTTCTCTCCATCCATCTAACCCTCTCACTGTCTATCTAATCTTTATTCATGGACCATCATCCCATCCATCCTTTTTTAACTTGTTTATCCACTCATTAACAATTTCACATTTAAAGAATCCTTATTTAACATTCTATGTTCATTGTCATAACTTGTCTCCGTGTGGCTGCTGTGGTCTTTGTTGGAGTTTTAAGCAAAAGTTTATAAATCATTTTAACCCGAAAATTCAGTCTTCTCACACCGCTGTAACAGTCGTTGAACTTTGTGCATTAACTCTCATCGAACATCTTGCAAGGTAAACACACAAGCAGCATAAAAACAGAACTCCTTTTATGAAAGTTTCAACACAAAATGTGATCAGGTGCTGTTGCTGCTGACTTGTACTGGTTCATTGTCCACTGTAGTTCTTGGCAGGTGATCATTTTGGACCCTGGTAATGCTTCTAAGAAAAAGTAAATAAGATCTCTGTTAATGCTTCCCTTAAGAATAGAAAATTAACTCACATATTCCTGTAAGACTCAAATTAGATGAACGCATTAGTAACAGTCAGATGTCATTCCCTCTGGTTTAGGGCTGGGTATCAACCCTTAATAAAGTTGGAGTTCTGAACCAAATGTGTTCACAGCACTTAGTCTGTAAAGTATCAAAGCTCGCATTAGATTCTCACTCCTGTTTCTTTATTGTGGGATCAGATTTTTTCAACTTGAGTCATAGCTTTGCTAATTTTAAACAATCTAAACGACATTTGCTTGTGTTTAGACCAGGGGTCTGCAACCCGCGGCCCAAGGGCCGCATGCGGCCCTTTAAGCCCTCTGCTCTGGCTCCCTTGAGCTTAGACAAAGATAAGAATGAAATAAAATAAAAGTATTTGTAGGACTATTTATATTTTGTTGCATGGTTGAAAATGTTTCGTATCTTGTATTTTGAGGTGATACTGTGACACATAAATAAAAAACAAAACGGTTTTAATTAGGTCAACTAAAATATGCGTCACATCCTGCTACGGTCCCGCACGAGCGCCTTTTCCTGCAGGTGAATAACCTGACCCCCGGTTCGATGAGCGAACTATGGATAAATCAAAGAAAAGTACCGGAGGAACACAGGAATTAAATTCTGTGTGGACAGAGTTATATGCTTTCACAGCAAACGATGCTGGTTTACCGGTATGTTTGATGTGTAGAGAGAAGTTGTCAACGGTGCTGCAGCCTTTACGTATCGAGGAACAACACGGGAGAGGAAGACAGCTGACAATCTTCAGTCATAATTCAATGGGGTATGTAATTTATTTCAGAAAACATTTGTTGTTATATTCCATGGAATGCTCTTAACGTCCCGACAGCAATGAGTATATTAAATGCTTTGACAATAAATACATACAAAAATGTATCTCTGGAAGCCGTAGCGCTGTAAAAAGGACGACCAATCATTTAAGCCGGCCCGGCTAAAATGGTTGGATGGCCTACCTGCCTGTCAGCCTTCCATCTGTGCACAAATTTATCTCGTGGCCTCATTGATGATGCGCGTTCGTGTGTGTTGGAGGAGGGACTCTGTAAGAAAGTCTGAAGGAAGAGGCATATTTTTTCCGGTTGTGTATTTTCAAATTCTAGCGCACTCGAGCTGGTTTCTCCATTCTTACCTACCCTACCTTTAACTCTTTTTAGGGTGCAGCTATATGTTTTATTTATTTCAAAGTGGGCCCATTTTAATAATATTTTTTTTTCCTTCAAATGTGCAGAGGACTCCCCAAGTGCTGTGTTTAATTTATTTTAAAGTAGTCCTGTGTATTATTTGTAATTCTCCTTATAGGAGTTCTTTGTTTCTTATTAGAGGTTAACAGTCGTATATAATGTAATAAATAGCCTAATAAATGCAAAAAAACTATAGTTTTTGTCTGATATAACAATAAATACAACTTTATTAGCCATCAAGCTATGAAATATGTTTTGCGGCTCCAGACAAAAAAATGTTTTGGAAAAAGGAGCAAAATGGCTCTTTTTGTCAAAAAGGTTTCAGACCCCTGGTTTAGACCATGATTAAGACACACTTAAAGGCTCAAAGCTTTTTGTTTCAGATGGCACTTCTTTCCACCTTTCTTTTTTAAATGTTGGCAATGCTTAGGAGAAGGTTCTTAAAGAGCTGCTTTAATGTTCAAAAAGCTTTTTATTTTAATTTTTTATTTTAGCCTTTGCATACCATTTACATGCACAACAACCTATAGAACACACTACAGTAGAGGGAACACCACAAAAAGCAGAGCAGGGCGTCTTTAATAATAATAATAATAATAATAATGCATTTATTTTATAAGGCGCCTTTCAAGGCACTCAAGGTCGCCGTACAACAAGGTTAAAAACAATTTTTTACAAACATAGTTAAAAGCAAAACACAGTTTAAAAACATAACTACTAATGCAGGTGGGTACGTTCAGGTTACTTGGAAGTGTCACGATAAACTGAGGTTAAATGTCAGAAAGGTGACACTGCACACGCTCTCTCCACGTTGGGATAGAAAAATATAAGTTGGGGGTAGGATGGAAACTTTTCCTCCTCTGCAATTGTTTCCTCCCTCCCTCCCTGAGTGTGTGTGAGAAAAGCCAATAGGCAGCTCTGCCCTCCATGTTGATAGTGCACTGCTCTGTCTTGGAATGCCCACACTGCTGATAGCAGCTACTATTTATGGCCCCAGTGTGTGTGAACAAGGAAACACACACAAAAGTGCTCATAGTTTCACTGTGAGCTCATCCACATGTTCTACTGCCCCACTGACAGGCTCACATGAACTATAGAAAGAATTCTATAATTTGTTGTGCTATCATGCCATTAAAAAACTGGGCTTGTCTCTTTAATATCCTGTGGCTGATTCTGTATTGTTGTGTGTGTGTGGTAATGCGGAAGCTGATGTGTGTAAATCACATGCTCCTCCTCTCAGAGTGTGTGTTTGAGCAGACGTGTTCACAGGGCTGTAATGTCGAGGTCAGGTGCCACATTTCTTTTCTGTGGCACATGACAACCAAAGAGGGTCCGGGGGCAGCTATCCATCCACCATGTAACGGGTGTCTGTGTGCCCAAACACACCCACAATTATACACACATTGTGTAAAGTTGTGCCTCTGAAACTCATAAACACAACCACAAAAGTGTGTGTGTGTGTGTGTGTGTGTGTGTGTGTGTGTGGGTGGGGGTGGGGGTGGGTGGGGGTGTGTGGGTGGGTGGGTGGGGGTGGTTGTGAATTGCAGCTCGTTAGGAACCCCAGAGAGAGCAGCCTCAGGGTCATTAACTTCTGTTTCCGGCTCGCCCGTCTCCCTTCCCCCCCTTCTCTTCACCTTTACCGGTCTTTCTTTCTTTTAACCTCTATCCCTCCCCTTAACCCCACCCCCTCCAATCATTCTATCAAATCTCCAAAATCACCCTTTCCTGTATTGTGGAGAAATGTATTGATTTTAAACTCAGCTCATTTCTCAAACCTCTTTCTTGTTCTGCTTTCACCTTAACTTGTTGCTTCTATCTTTTTACTCCCTCCTCTCACTCCCCTCAGAGTTCTCCCTCATGTACTCCCTCCACTCTCCTCTATGACTTTCTGTCCATCCTGGCTGGAACAAGGAGCCTTAACAGCAGCACCTGAATCAGTCCTGTGTTTTATCACAGTGGCTGAATGTCACGTTCACTTATGTTCACACACTAGCCGTCAGTTCTCATGTTTCCATAGGTTGCTTATGGTCTGTGAAAGGACAATGAACAGGAGGGATTTCAACTCTTTGGTTTTGTTAACATGTTATGAATAAAAGAAAGAAACAAGTCCTTTCATTCGACTGTTTAAGTGAAGTTTACTCTCTGGTGGTTTTATTGAACAACCACACATTGTATCTTATTTTTGAAATACCTTGTTTTATTTTCCCATGTATCAAGGCACCATTGTGATATTTTCCAAACTTTACCAATAGACAAAAGAGTGGTTATGTGTTCATTAAGAGATGGACACTGTGGGTCTCATCTCAGACAAACTGGAGACACATTTTCAGCCTATATTTGTTGACATTTTGACACATATTCCCCCAGTAAAAGCATGCCGAATTAGCTTTTACCTATTCATATTTGCAACATACCCATGGAGGTGCAGACAACTATTAGTGTATTACTTTTAGATCTTAAAAAATATAATGTACTGAAATGTCTTGATTTATCTATGGTAGACTTCATATATTGCTGTCCTTAGTATATGAAAAAAGTATGTGTATCATGTCTGTTTATGTCTGATATGACTCATAGAAAGAGCATGAATCATGAAGCAAATGTAGCAATAAGGCATTACGAGTTTTGAAGGAGTGTGATATCCTCCATGCGCTGTCACACCCACCGCTGCTGCAGCTGCTGCTGCTGCCGGAAAACTACCAGGACTAACTTATATCACTAGCTGGCACTCCCTCCCAGCTGTTATTTGTCTTTTGTGGTACACTTAGTATACTTTGGTTGATTGGACCAATTTACTATTGGCCAAAACTAATTTAAAAATGCTATTCTGCTTTTTAGTGTTTTCCGTTCCTGTAGTCTTATATAGGTTTCTGTGCATGTAAATGGTCTGCAAAGACTAACATCCCTGTGTTCCCTCCAGAGGGAATTAGTTTACTTCTGGAACATAGTGATATCACATTGTAACACTCCCGCTTCTATAGGCTTGCGCAACACATTTGACCAATCACAACAGAGCCGGCAAGCTGACAAGTCAGAGCAGACTGAGCTTTTTGAACAAAACCAGCAAATTAACGTTTAATCAAATAATAGGTTATAACAAGACCTAATAACCAGAGATCATCATAATCTCTGGTTAAAACTCTTAGGTCAACCTTTAAGTTATTTTGTTGGACAATTTCATTTATATTAGCCTCAATGTCAAATTAATTGAGAGAGCAAAGAAATACAGATGCAAATATTCAGCAGCACTACATGTTTTGCATGGTTTAACTATTGCAAGTGTACACTGCTACAATTACAATACAAGTTTCTAACTTATTCAAACTAAATCTGCTTGTGTAGATCAGCACTGAGCTGCCATGTTAGACAGGCCGGTCAACTCACTGACCTCTAGTCTGTGTGATCCTGTTATCCCCTTCCTCTCCCTGTGTACAGTGATTTGCCTCCTCTCTTTGAGAACAAGTGACAAGTCGTCTATGCAACAGCAATGTGGCTTCAGATTTTACACAAACTTCAATTTGTTTAACTTATTCTTCTGAAGCCGCATTGGTGGTAAAAGTTTTAAAACATGAGAATAGCGACGAGCTTAAGCTGCCTTAAGCTGTGGAACCTGGCCTTGAAATGCTCCTTTATGGCGTTTTACTTCCATATCCATAACACCCTACCATTATTTCACACGTTTCTGCCAACATGCTGCTTTCCCTCTCTTCCTTTCCCTCCCTTGTTTTCTCAGTCTCTCTTTCTTTTCCTCCCCCCAACCTCCCCCTGTCTGGAAGCTGCTGAGGAGCTGAATGGTCAGAGCCAGGATGAAGTCATCTTGTCTTTATATCATTATATTCTCCTTTTACCTTTTTTAGTCACAGAAAACCCATATGGGTGGGGTGCAGACGCATAGATTGGCTGTCGATGGGAGCCACACACACACACACACACACACACACACACACACACACACACACACACACACACACACCCTTTAACCCTGTGTGGACACTCTGGCCCCTCCTGCAGGCCCCATCCTTTCCATCCCCGCTCCCTCACAATTTCCATGACAGATCCAATTTAAATGGGCACAGTCACATTTCTGTGTGCTTCGTAAAGTTACGTTGACATTTGGTGGATAATCGTGAACTTTATGTCTTCTCAGGAAACAATCATCACTTTTGTGGTGCAACCAGCCTCAGCTTTCATTTGGAAAATGTTTGTTATACTTTAGTGTAGCTAATAAAGGACAACAAGCGCTAACTGTGCTGCCATTACCAGTAATCTAAGAGAAGGAGAATTTATGATGTTCTCAATGTGTAATGTTTTTGTTTTTTTATATTTGTATAAATAGAACTCCCCACCTTTTTATGTACAGGGCCGCTAACAGGAGCCAGTGTTACATGTTGTCATAGAGGGTCTTGTGCTCCGCTTGCTGATCCAGTTAATGGTGTTGCAGGTATTTGCAACACACCTACACCTTTGATAAACATGGCGTGGCACAGAAACCCATCAGCAGCCACTAATTCCCAACAAGCGCCTTTTCAGCTACTTTTCCATTCAAGCTAATATATTCATGCGAGTGTATTTGTTTGTATTCCAACATAAGAACATACACATTGACGGACTGTTTGCCACGGACAAACTTTCCACACCAGGGCACACACACTTTTTGTTCACTGTGCGTGTGTGTATATGAGTGCAGGCTGAGTAAACCCTACAGTTGTTTCCAGGCCCAGGGTGAATAAAGGTGCCTTTTGTCAGGCCTGGGGTGGGTTGGGGCGACCGGTGAGGAGGCGGGGGGGAGGTGTCCAGTCTGGAACAAGCATGAATGTTTCCTCAGTTCCCTCAGACATCGCACTTTCCTGCCTACTTTCACAGCAGCGCTAGAAGAGAGCGAGAGGAGGAGGAGGAGGACCTCAGGGTGGAGTAGGGAGGGGTCCCAGGGTGGAGGAAGAGGTGGGGTGTGTTTGAGGAGGTGAGCTTGAAGCCGGGGGGTGGGGCTTGCATCCAGCAAGTGAGCTCATTGGAACAGCGTTGTTGTTTTATCCTCCTACCGAGCGTGTAGTTTTTGGAAGGCATACGAGCCGCCGGCGGACAGCTCCCTCAGTTGCCCCTGACCGCCTCAGCAGAGAGGAGCCCCCCCACCCTTAACACCTTCACACACAAACACCAACCTGCCTCACTTACCCACAGGAATCATCCCTGGTTTTGTGAGTTTGCGGAGTCAAGGCTTGACTTGATTGTCCAAATGTGGGAAAACTTTACTCAGTGAGTTTTTGAATTTCTTATTTTTTCTTACTCGTCTGAACTCCGGTTCCCTTCTTGCTTTACTTTTTGGGTTGTTTTTCTCCTCCTCAAGCGACTTTGAGAAACAGTGGACTGACAATGTACAACAAGGACAACCTTTGAGAGAAAAAGCAGCACGGAGTGAAGAACAGTTGATGGAAACAGAAAGGTGTCCTAACCGGATTTGTTTTGTCTCTCTCTGTTTCTCCCTCAGCCATCCGGTGCTCCGGTGGAAAATGACCCTCTGGGCGGGCTGCCTCCTGGATGGGGTAAGTTTGCCGAACACAAGCTCCGGACAAATGTCACCTTCTTTGAGGATTTCTGACCTGTTATCAGAAGGTTCACTACTGTATTCAGATTGTATTCCTGATGGAGGTGTTGAAGTACATGTGGTCAGTCAGGATTCCTACCTTTTTTAAATAAAAAAAAAAGAAATGCTGGCCAGTATTCTGTTGGGAATTTGAATTACTTGTGCCAGTAGTCAACAGTGAAGCAATGCCATTTATCATAAAAAAACCTAATGCTCTTCAAGCTGGGCTTTATGTTTCTGCACACAGCTGTAAGGAAGTGAGGTTTGGGAGTATTGGTGCAAAATGTTTTCAGCATTTTCTCTTATCCACACACTCTGAGCACATATTTGATCACATCACACATCGACAGCCGAAACAATTCTTTTTCTGTGGCTTTTATTATTTGCCTTATTTATTGTAGTCCCCAGTGATCATTACATTGTTGGAATACTGGATGTAATGCCTATTGGTTCCTTTTCAACACTGCTCATGTTATGCCACTTCATCCCTATACACTGCCTCGGCCCTTAAGTCACAGATGACAGAGACTGTGTTGGGACTCTTCATCTTCCAACATTTCCCCAAATGAGTAATGTAATGGGATTCATGTAGATCACACACACACACACACACACACACACACACACACACACACACACACACACACACACACACACACACACACACACACACACACACACACACACACACACATCATTCATAAAGAAAAAGAAACACAGTTGGCAACCCCCATCAGCATTTTCTTAGACTTCATGTTCACTCACAGCCTCACTCTCTGCCCATGATGCCTTTTCAACATGTTGCGGTGCTTCGAGACAAAAACCTCAATTATCTCTCTGGCTCAGATCGGCTCCTCTGGCGCTCTTTGCATCTGTGGTTGCTTCCCTCGCTTTTCTTTAAGGCTCAGATTCCAAAAGAGAAGGAGAAGAGAGAAGAGGGAAAGATGGAGGAGAAGCAACATATATAGTGGTGAATGAAAGAAAACAAAAAAAGGGGGATGGGGGTTCAAACTGGATAGTATAGTGGGGGTGGAGGAGTAAGTAAGAGTTGCAATGTGAGCACTACTGTTTCTGGGCTCTCCACACACTCCTGTTAATGAGAAGAAGATGTGAGGGGGGGAGGGGGAGGATGGGGCACCAACTGCTCTCATGAGACCAGCGGCCTACCACACACACACACACACACACACACACACACACACACACACACACACACACACACACACACACACACACACACACACACACACACACACTTACCCCGGTGAGGTATTTAAATCAAGTCTCGGCAAAATATCACACAGACCTGCAGGTTTTCCATCAGGGTGGTGAGATATTTGTTTCTCTTAATCAGAAAAAGGAAGTGAGCAGAGTAGTTGCTGACAGAGACGCTGATCTTTTAGATTCTCCCGAGTTCTTTCACTATCTTCCAACTTTTCCTCCTAAGATCACAAATCCCATTACGCTAATTGTTTCCGCATGTTCTGTTTGTGTCCACAGAGAAGCGTCAGGACAATGGCAGAATTTACTTTGTCAACCACAACACACGGACCACACAGTGGGACGACCCCCGGACCCAAGGGTGAGAATTAGAAAAATAACTAATGTGTGTGTGTGTCTGCATGTGTTTGCCTGCTTTAGAGGGTGCGCTGCTTCTGGTGTTTGCTCGTACTGAAACAAATATAAATGTATCATACACAGGCAGTATGATGACAGAGGGATCCTTTACATTATGAGGTGTTTCTGACTTGGAAATAATTGAAGGAATTTGACAAAATCTCTGGAGCAGTCCATTCAAATAAAAAAAATAAGGACTTGAGCATGACAAACTTTATAATTAATGATGGACTGTTCAAAGCATTAAAAGAAAATTAGAAAGATTTGGAAACTTTTTAGGCTCTTATCCTACAATTTGATCATTTTCCTGGCATCACACTCTACTTCCTTTACGTTTAAACGCTGCCTGAGCTGAATGCTTTCCCTCACCTCACTCATTCTGATTGATCCTTTAACTTCTTGGTTAGTACATTTCACACATCTTCCTCAGGGCATCTTCTTCTGTAGAAGTGTTTCTGTAAAAGCTGTTAGTGGCCTCTGTTTGGGCCTCTCATTCGTTACATTGCACTAAGCAGTCACTCACAAACCCATTTACTGCTGCTCTGAAGGGATTTACAGAATACCCAAACTGTACTTACCATCTGTAGGCAAGGCCTTTTTACAAAATAGCACATTTCAACGCATGGCAATACAAGTGCTTTACACAAACAAAACAAGTAACATTTAGTTCAACAGAAATGCATTGTAAACAGACAATTCATTACATCAAAAATCATCAGTCATTAAAAGACGGGAAAAAAATACAAATTCTAACCTGCTAAAACATTTGATAAAAAGTAATACCTTTTTAATCTGGTCAAAAAATATTATTATTTATTTTAATATGCAGCCTGAATTTCTTCTAATTGGACGTATTTGTATATCCTCAGAACTGATTTAATAAGTATCACTGGGTATCTGGTTAGCTCTGTGAAATGTAATTCATTAGAGGCAAAAAGTGCAGCTAGGGTGGAACAGGAATTATTGGCCACACACTCTTGTGTTTATAATAGGATAACATTTAATATGGGCCTCTCTGGACTTTATTCTGAGTTCATCTCCAGAGTTTAGAAGTCGCCTGAATCAATCAAACTTCCCTCAGAGGAGACTATCTCCCCCCTGGCACGGCTGTGATTTAGTTCCAGGGCTGTAGATCCACAGGTTGGAGGGGAGGGGTGTTAGTTTCATCCCCAGGACGGGGCCCTGTGGCTGGGACCGTGCTCACTGCCCTCTCCCTGTTGCAGGATGATCAAGGAGCACCCCCTGCCCCCGGGCTGGGAGATGAAGTACACCGCCGAGGGAGTCAGATATTTTGTGGACCACAACTCGCGCAACACCAGCTTTAAAGACCCCCGACCCGGGTTTGAGTCAGGGTAAATATTCTCTCAGCCCTACTTCCTTCTTCCAAAGCAGCTTTTTTCGAAATCAAATTATCCTTCAGTTCTTGAATCAATAAGAACTAATAAAAAAATGTTAGCCAGTCAGTTTTATAATTGCACAATGATTTGCCTTAGTCGGACATAACTGCAATGCCAATATTGATCTAGAAACCTAGAAAAGGGTCAAAACTGTCTTAATCTAAACCACATCATCTTTTGATTTGACCTGCCTTTTTATTGAGCCTGTGTTTAATCCATTGTCTTTCATTTCTATTTTTCAATATACATTTGAGCCAGACAGAATAAATGTAACCCTCACAGGTATTTTAACATGAAGTCATATCTTCAACATGTTCATGCTAGTAGCTCTCTCTCTCTCTCTCTCTCTCTCTCTCTCACACACACACACACACACACACACACACACACACACACACACACACACACACACACACACACCTCTTCCCCTCAGCCTGTGGATGTTTGCCTAGCTTGAAGAAGTCTCGAATCCCACCGCAAAGTCAGGAGAATGTGCAGATGTGCATCAACTGATCCACAGCAGACGTGTGTGTGTCTGTGTCTGTGTGTGTGTCTATCTATGTGTGTGTCTGTCTGTGTGTCTGTGTGTGTGTCTATCTGTGTGTGTGTGTGTCTGTCTGTGTGTCTGTGTGTGTGTCTGTGTGTCTGTCTGTCGGTCTGTCTGTCTGTGTGTCTGTGTGTGTGTCTGTGTGTGTGTCTGTGTGTCTGTCTGTCTGTCTGTCTGTCTCTCTGTCTGTCTGTCTGTCTGTCTGTCTGTCTGTCTGTCTGTCTGTCTGTCTGTCTGTCTGTCTGTTCTTTTGGCACTCAAGTGTGTATTAGCTTGTGGAGTTTGTGTGTGTGTGTGCTAGAAGCCGTTTTCCTGCTGATATTCGAACATATTTTTAGCACGGTGGTCATGCAGGGCTCCTGAGTGTTTTCTACTGCAGCAGTGCGTGTGCCGCTGCGGTCTCCATTTCCTCAACAGACCGGGAAGAGCCTGGCAGCTAGGCCAGAATAAACCAGACACATTACAGGCCGCCGTCTTCTTCTCTCCCATCATTTCACTCTCTCTTCCCATCCTCCCATTATCTTTCTCTCCCTGCGTCTCAGCCTCGCTGCTGACTCAGCACATATCCTGTGTGTGTGTGCAGTGTGTTGAGCTTATACTAACACAGCTGCAGGCCCAGACTCACGCTGTCTTTGAGACTCAGACACAGCGAGTGTGAGAACAGAATAGGCACTGACCAGCAACACGGGACATGAGGCCTTCTTAAAGGAGAGTTCCATTTTTCTGATAATCAGAAACATGATGATTTGAGTCACTTTATCAAGACTGTCGTTTTGAATCATGATTCCCGAAGGGAATTTGCTCGAGCAGTTTAGAATTGACCAAATAACTCTCTTCCTTCTCTCCTTGTGTGTGTACAGGTCACGGCAGGGTGGCTCACCGGGAGCTTACGACCGCAGCTTCAGGTGGAAGTACCACCAGTTCCGCTTCCTGTGCCATGTAAGTGTGAAATGGAGTCTGACGCCACAACTAGACTCTGCCTGCACCTCTCCTTTATCTCTGTGTTGTGTGTATCACTGCGCTTTAAATTAACATAACATTTAAATGTTATTTTTTAATTAAGAAAATGTTCACCCTTAAATAGAGTGGTATCTAGCCATGAAGATAGTTTTGTCTGTATTTTCACCAGATTTAGTTTTATCAATTTTAAGGTTTTCTCCTCCCCTCCATAAAGTGGAAGTGAATGGAAGTCGTTGTGTATCCCTTTTTGAAACACTGTTATGAACACTTATTATAATACACAAAACACATTATATGTGGAAGTTTTATCGGTCCAAAAACATATCATTTTTCAATGCTCTGTGTGCCATAAACAAACCTCCATTCACCTCCATTGTGTTGGCTGGAGGCAGAAAACTCAGTGCTGAACAAATAGAACTACATCTGCCTGGCTAGATACCATAGAGGGGAAAAGCAGCATCAATTTGATATGTATCTAATAATATTGAGCTGCATATATTTACCATCTGCTATATAAAAGCCATTATGTACTGAATATACCCGCTTGAAGTACTCGCCCCTGTTCAGTATAGTAAGGGTGTTGTTAGCAAAGAAGTAATGGTAAAAATGTAATAAAGTTAAAGTTAGAGATGGGGGTTAAGTTAACCTGCAACTGTTAATGTCTTCAAATGTGTCATAAGGTCTTACTGACTGAGAACTGTTTCACAAATGATATGGAGTTATTTTTTTTCTCTCCCCAGTCCAATGCCTTGCCTAGCCATGTGAAGATCTCAGTGTCCAGACAGACTCTGTTTGAGGACTCCTTTCAGCAGGTCAGAGACAAACCCAACACATTGAAATGTGTTTAATTAATGTCCTCAAATGTTGCCTGTTGAAACGTGTTGTGTGCTTGTTAATGATAGATGTTGTTCTGTCATTAGATCATGAATGTGAAGCCATACGACCTTCGCCGTAGACTCTACATCATCATGAGAGGAGAGGAGGGGCTGGACTACGGGGGCATCGCCAGGTAAGAGCCACCACAAAACAAACGCACCTTCTTCCTCCCCCTATGAAGTGGTGTGAGGTGCTACAGCTTGTGATTGAACCCTTTTGTTTTTGTGATGGTGAGGGTGTGTTTCTCCTGCTCTTTCATCACTCTTCATCTCTGCTCCAGCTTCCTCCTACACTGCACCTCACTTTCAGACAGGAAACTCTTAAAGAGGCGTCGGGCATTACGTGGTGTTGAGATTTCTGCTTTTAAAACGTACTGTTGTCCAATTGATACACAACTCTTCACCTGAATGGTGTCAGGCATTTCTGTGTGTTGGATTGAAATCCTCCACACTCTTGCAACATCTCTGTCCTCCTTCCTTTACCCACCCATCCCATGTACCCCCCCCCCTGCTGTGCCAGATGTACCTCCTCTCTGTGTATGTTGTTAATTTTTCTGTCTGTGTTTTTCCTCATTTTTCTGTTTGGTTTTGCATTGTGTCTCTGTCTCCAGTGTCACGCCAGTGGTTTTACCCTATGGTAGGTGACATCATGCTGTTCTACCACAGGGTAGAACCACGGACGGGATGTTGCGAGGTGTCTGCGTCCGTCCGTCCATATCCCCCTCCCATAACCCCCCAGGGGAGGCCGGGGCGTTGGGAGCGTTTGGTTGTGGTGCTGCAGCTGGTGGTGGTGCTGCTGCTTCATTCTGTCTAACATGCAGTACTCCACTGTCTCATTGTGTCTGTTTTACTCTGTATTTATCCTTCATGTTGTGTGTTTGTCTCGGAGTTAATGAGGATAGGATGTGTGCAAATGTGGTTTGTATTCAAATAAATGCCACTATCCAAAGAAAAGAAAAGAAATATAATTTCTTGATAGCTGTTCCAAACAAGACTAAAATAAAAAACCTCTAGATTAGGAAACAGCTTTATACTACTTTGAGTTATAATTCTACATTTTGCTTATTTACTTTACGCTTATTCTTTTTCCAAAGGGTTCCAAATTAGGATCCACTCTGTGTGTCCTGATTCTTCATGGAAGTAGTACCTTTTATACTCATAAATAAAGTCTGGATCCTATTCATTAACATTACATATGGTTTGTTCAAATCAACCAAAACTCAAGTTCAAGAACCAAATGTACCAAATGTAATTCAGGATTTATTATTACAGGATTTGGAATCTTTCTTGGGAAGTCACATCAAAACTAGGTTTATTGAATATGTGTAAATGCTTAATATTGAAAATGAAAATATAAAATAAAATAATTTTACAAATGAAGAACTATTTTACTCGGTATGAGATAAGTTTTGACACTTTACTGGCACCAGCTCATCACATAAAAGCATGGTTCATTTAAAATACCATATTAAGTGATGGCAATGCTGAAAGAAATCTTGTGTGATGTTCAAACATGAGTGGACTTAATGAATGAATTCAGTCAACTCCTCCTGTAATATTATGTCAAAGCAACCTGGTAATAATGAAGGCAAAATGTAAGGCTTCTTAAGCTGGGAAATAGCTGGTAATATCAAGGAGAAGCTGCCAGTCAGATCTCAGCAGCTACAATTATCTTTATTTATTTTTTTATTATAATTACTTACAAATGTTTGGATCAGTTAGAGTTACTGAGTTAGATTGTGAGTGAAGTTGTTTGTTAATATCTCTAAACTGTCTTTGTGGATTATGTTCTGTCTTTGGTTTAAATGTTTTGTCAGATGTCTGTCTCCATCATCTGTTTGTCACATTTATTTCTGTTGTTGTTTCTTGTTCAAAAATTCACTTTGAATTGGGTCTCAGCTCATAGTGATGAAACTTTTAATGCATCTTTGAAGAAGATGAACTGTCATACTTCCTCATTTTAAACAGTAAAGTATGCCCTTATATATTAAAAGGAAAATTATCAAATGTGTGCATCACTTCCTGACATGTTGCCCTCTGAGGTCTGACCTGTCCTCTGGTGTCTCTGCAGGGAGTGGTTCTTCCTGCTGTCCCACGAGGTGCTGAACCCCATGTACTGTCTGTTTGAATACGCCGGCAAGAACAACTACTGTCTGCAGATCAACCCCGCCTCCTCCATCAACCCCGACCACCTCACGTACTTCCGCTTCATCGGTCGCTTCATCGCCATGGTGAGCTTCACTTAAGAAGACTTTCGTTCCTGTCATGCCTGGGATTGGATTTGCTTTCAGGGATGTTGACGTTCTGTAAAGCTGGACTGTTACAGTGGCTGTGCAGTCCGGATGCAGCGCTCCCATACTGACTCAATAAGACTGATCTATTCAATTCAGTTCTATGTTTAGGTCTCCACAAAAAATAATGTTTATACAGAGTTGCAGGTAACCAGTTTATATTTTATTTAATAATAGAGAACAATTGGTTTACAGCTTCGTATTTACTTATTTCTTGTGAAGAACAGAACATTTGTCCCAAAAACACATGTTTACAGTATGTACTGTTTGTACTATTATGTCTCTTTCTGGGATCAACTCCAGAAAGCTGTAGGTCCCAAACGCCGCACCCCCACCCCTCCTTATGCCTGCCACCCCAACCCTCACCCACACTATGACCTCACCGCCGCACCCAGCCCACACCCGCAGCAGCTGACTATATTTAGTACTAAAGTTCACTTTGCTGACGTCCCTTATAAAGATGCTTGGTCAACTACACAACCCTCTCACTGCCTCCTTTTTACCTTTCTACTTTCTGAAGGTGTGTGTGTGTTGGTTCATCACAGCTCTGAGGCCTTTGTGTTGTTTTAGCATTGAACAGCTCTGTCTGGAATGCGCGCACACACACACACACACACACACACACACACACACACACACACACACACACACACACACACACACACACACACACACACACACACACACACACACACACACACACACACACACACACACACACACTTTAACCCTGTGTGCCCACTCTGGCACACACAAACTAAGCAACAATGATCACTTGGTATTTGTGTTAAATGCACACAAGGGCTGTAGCTAGCGTAGTGTTTTGTGTCTGTATCCTAATTTGATCTAAATGTTGTCACAGGGTGTCCGCACGGTCTTAAAATGTATGGAAAGGGTCTTAAAAGGTATTAAATTTGACTTCAGGATTCCTGCATATACCCTGTGTCAGCTCCAGTGTCAGGCACAAATGCAGTGTGTTCAGCCTGCAGCTCCAGACGCGTGCATGCGTGCGTGTACGTGTGCCACGTGTCGGGACTCGCACCCCTTATGGGGACAAAATGGAGGTCCCCATGAGGTGAATCATTAATTTTAGGGTGAAGACTTGATTAGGGTTAGGCATGTCTTGATTATGGCTAAGGTTAGGATAAGTCTCCAGGAAATGCATGTAAGCCAATGTAATGTCCCCTGAAGTGATGTATTATACATGCTGTGTGTGTGTGTGTGTGTGTGTGTGTGTGTGTGTGTGTGTGTGTGTGTGTGTGTGTGTGTGTGTGTGTGTGTGTGTGTGTGTGTGTGTGTGTGTGTGTGTGTGTGTGTGTGTGTGTGTGTGTGTGTGTGTGTGTGTGTGTGTGTGTGTGTGTGTGTGTGTGTGTGTGTGTGTGTGTGTGTGTGTGTGTGTGTGTGTGTGTGTTTCCTGTTTCCTGTTTCCTGTGAGGTGACTGGCTGTTAAAACTTTTTCAGCACTGGAATGGGCACGAAAACATCAGCACAGGCCGGAGCAACTGAAACACTTTTATCATTTGTCAAGAACAAATCTGAACCATGTGTCACCATACAATAACACTATAGTATTACACAAGTGGCCAAATACTCCCCCCACTCTTCGACTTTATTAGATCCAGGGAGTCAAAGCTGCCATACATCTCCTCGGGTTGACTGCCCCAACACTGTTGTACTGCCTCTCTTAATGTTATCAGGTTGCTAATGTTCTCATCCTCCCCAGGCTTTGTACCACGGGAAGTTCATCGACACCGGCTTCACGCTGCCGTTCTACAAGCGCATGCTGGACAAGAAGCCCACGCTCAAAGACCTGGAGTCCATAGACCCCGAGTTCTTTAACTCCATCATGTGGGTCAAGTAAGTAATGCAGGATGGCTCATCTGTGTGATTTGCAAGTAGAAAGTGTTGGAAAATATTCATGAAGAATATTTTTTTGTCCTCATTTATTTATTTATTTTATAATTGAAACAAACAGCTGATCTCAGGTATGAAGGTCAATATAGAATCAGTCAATAAAATGTCGAAAAACTGAAATGACGCTTAATATTTACAAACAAATCGACAGGATCACGTACATGAAATAAACTCAAAGTATTTTTGGAATTGTATACACTAAATGTCAACCCTCTAACTCAGAAAATAAAAGAAGACATAAATAGATGGAACTTGATCCCAGTGCTGAGCTTTGAATCTCGAATAGAATCAGTGAAAATGAACATCCTACCTAGACTCTTATACCTTTTCCAGAATCTACCAATTGAAATCACAGACAAGCAGTTTAACGAATGGGATAAAACCATATCAAGGTACATCTGGCAAGGGAAGAAACCAAGGATTAGATTCTGTACTCTTCAACTTGCAAAAAACAAGGGAGGAGTAGCGCTCCCCTGCTTGAAGGACTACTATATATCAGCCCAATTAAGAAGCTTGTTCTGCTGGTGCAAGCCAGACTACAGAGCTAGATGGAAAGAAATTGAGAATAATGTATCAGGAGGAGTACCAATCGAGGCAAGGTTAGGGGATAAAATACATGTTAAAAACTTACTGGAAAAAGATAACCGCTGGATAAACCTCTCCTTAAAATTATGGTTACGGGTCCTTACCAGGAGTGACTTGCTAGAGGAAATTAAGATATTAAGATGGTGCTCACATGATCTTGATTTCACCCCGAGCAAGCTGGATAAAACATTTAAAGATTGGGCCAAACGTGGCCTTACTTCATATTGCACATTTTTCCGCAAAGGAACCATGTTTGATTTTCAAACACAAAAAAAACGATATGGATTGAATAACGGTGATTTTTTTAGATTTCTACAGGTACGCCATTATTTAAATAGTTCCCTGTCAGACAGCCAGAAGGCCCTTGAAAACCCTTTTATTAATAGTTTTCACCAGTGCATACACATCAGACACAGGGATGAAAGTAATCTCAAAACTTTACCAAGCTCTTCAAGATATTAAAAAGGAAAATATTTTCTATATAAAACACAAATGGGAAAACAAAACCAAAAAAACCATCCCTGATGAAGCCTGGACAAATTACTGTACTTTTCAATGGAAGATCTCGAGCTCAGGCACCGACAGGATGTTTAGTCCGAAGATGCTGAGCAGGTACTTTTTCAGACCTGCTCAGTCATCATCTAGGGCCCCCCAGCTGCTGGAGGAAATGTGGTTCTCAGCCAGCACATCACTACCATTTGTTTTGGGCTTGCCCTTTAATAGTAACTTTTTGGCAAAAGATCCATATCGAAATTGAAATAATAATACAGGAAAAAATCCCTTTAAACTGGGACGAATTTCTATTTGGGCTCGTACATTCAATCCCCACAAACTCCAAAACAATTATTTGGAATTCTTACTGTTGCAGCAAAAAAAGCAATAACTAGAAAATGGCTCAAAGCGGATATCCCTTCTCTTGACAACTGGTACGACAAAATCCATGAAATCTATTTTATGGAAAGAATCACCTTCTCAATGAGGCTTCAGGAAAACACATTTGAAGAAATATGGAAAAAGTGGAGAATTTACATATCCCAAAGACGACCATCCCTTTTTTGACTGTTTCTATACACCGATTGAATGTATATGTATAGATGTGTATGTATGGTCACACGTATGTGTGTATGTGTATTGAATGTATATATGTATGTTGATATGTATGCATATGTAGCCTACATGTGTAGACATTTGCTATTTCAAACAACCCCTGTGTACTTTTTCGTTTTTTAAATTTTACTTTGACTCATTTTGTTTGCTATTTCATTTGTCACTTTCGGGTCTCTAAAAATATATGATTTGAAAAACTGTACTTGTACTATAATGTGACCCCAAATAAATAAAAAAATACATTAAATAGTTAAATAATCCACAAATCAGAAAAATAAAACAGATTTGTTTTTAAAGTATAGGATAAAGCTTACAAATAACAAATACATCATTAATACTCATACCTATATTCATAAAGCGACCACAGGATCATTATTATTATTTTGTGTTCTGTAACTTAACATTTTTCCCATTAATCGTCAAAACATTTATTCATTTATTATCCTTACATTTCATTTACCAGATGTTTCCATTCTGAATGTTTTCATGTATTATCTTATAATCAGTTCCTTGTAATTTGTTTAATAATTGCAGCTCTTATAAAGTAAGTATCTACAAGAAAGATACGTTTTATAAGATTTCTTCTTTTTGATTTCATCTGGTGTTTTTTCAAGTAATAATAAAATAGGTTCTTATTTAGAGAAATACTGAATAGTTTCTCAGAAGCTCCTCATAGCTTTACATTACCAAAATACATGACTATGGTTTGCTTTCTGTTCACAGCATTCTCTCCAGCCTTTTGAAGTCATTTTGAATTTGTGGTGTCTAAAAATACCACATTAGAATGTTCCATGTGTAAAAGCATGTTTATAAAGGTCCCTGAACCTGGAGAAGTGAACATACCAGAGGAAGCGTAGCAGCTGACTTCCTGCAGGAAGCAGACACTGCTGTAAATTGTCTCTGTGTGTGTTTCCAGAGACAACAACCTGGAGGAGTGTGGAGTGGAGCTTTACTTTGCACAGGACATGGAGATCCTGGGGAAGGTGTCCACCCACCAGCTGAAAGACGACGGAGAGAATGAGCTGGTGACGGAGGAGAACAAGGAGGAGTACATCAGGTGGGTGAACAGAGGCAGCCGCTGCCGCTACCACAGAGACACAGATCAGACATGCTAACATCAATTAGTTCAGCGTTAACACAACGTTTATCTTTCTCCCTCAGCCTGCTGACAGACTGGAGGTTCACCCGGGGGGTGGAGGAGCAGACCAAGGCCTTCCTGGACGGCTTCAATGAAGTGGTTCCTCTGGAGTGGCTGCGCTACTTCGACGAGAAGGAGCTGGAGGTGAGGAGGAGCACCAGCGTGTGGAACAGGAAAAACTAACGGCAAAAATCCTTTTAAAGTCAGAAGAGGAGTAATGAATGAAAGGATTTAGAACACACTCAAATCTAAAGTAATTATTACTGATTGGTTGATTTTCAGCATATTTCCTCTCATATTAAATACACTCAAATGAAAGATAATGGACTATTTATCTTCTGTATGTCATACAAACATACAAATCTGATTATAAAAGTCATTGGAACATAGCAAACATAGACACATAAATAAACTGAGTGAGGTAAAAATAGGAAAGGCTTCTAGAAAAAAGTAATTTTGTAAAAAAAGAACTCTACTTGGTTACTTATCAAGAGTCTGGGGTTATGTGAACTAAAAGCAGCATCCGCATTAGTGATGGGGTGAGAGAGGAAGAGGGAAAAGTTATCATTCCTTTGATACTGACTGTCCTGATGGAGTGCCGCAGGAATGAGTCCTAACATCTGGAATGAGTCCTAACATCTGGAATGAGTCCTAACATCTGGGAATGAGTCCTAACATCTGGGATTGAGTCCTAACATCTGGATTGAGTCCTAACATCTGGATTGAGTCCTAACATCTGGATTGAATCCTAACATCTGGAATGAGCCCTGACATCTGGGAATGAGTCCTAACATCTGGAAATGAGTCAGCCTTTGACCTCTGGTAGTTGAAGTGTCCTGTTGTTTGTTACAGCTGATGCTGTGTGGGATGCAGGAGATAGACATGGCCGACTGGCAGAAGAACACCATCTACAGACACTACACCAAGAACAGCAAGCAGATTCACTGGTTCTGGCAGGTACGGACACGCACGCACACACGCACGCACGCACACACACTTTGTTGAATGGTGTGTTCAGTGATTGATGGAGGTGTGTTTCTGCAGGTGGTGAAAGAGATGGACAACGAGAAGAGAATCCGTCTGCTGCAGTTTGTGACGGGAACGTGCAGACTGCCTGTCGGAGGCTTCACTGAGCTCATAGGTACACACACACTCCCCACTCTCCTCACTGTTAGGTTTGACATTTTGCATATCCCAGCCTTCCAATTACTGATACTATCCAACGTTTCATTAATGGCATCCTCAGTCAGGGCAACAGAAAAACTGGAATGAATAGGAGGATGAAACGAGTATCTCTGTTAAAAAGAGAGGACTTGTAAAACATGTTGTACTGATGAAGTTAGTACTATGGAAGTTCCTTATTTTAAAATGTAGTGTTTGAGCAGTTTTACTAGACCACAGGCAAATTCAACAACTTTAAATATTATTTGAATCCTGGCTTTTATATAATAATTTCCCTTATGAGAATGTATGGTAAGCATTAGAACAAGTGCAATTGTTTTGTAAGACCATTATAATAAAAATAAATTCAAGCTTAAATGAATTGAAATCACTTTTTTCCTTTGTGCAGGAAGTAACGGTCCCCAGAAGTTCTGCATAGACAAGGTGGGGAAGGAGACTTGGCTTCCAAGAAGTCACACATGGTGAGTTTATCCTTTAGGAAATGTTCTTGAAGACAATAGGAAGACTCAGATACAATGAACGGGCAGCTTTAAGATTATCTCTGTTTTTTCCAATGATGTGCTGCATCTATGTAATATATGTAGATGGAAGCAATATGACACAAGTGGATAATGAACTGACAAACACCATGGTTCATGTAACAACTTGGTTGCAACAATGCTGTTTGCCACTAAATATTTGTAAAACAGTATGCATCTTCTTCACCAAAACAAAGTCCTCTTGTGTTGCGCCAGATGTTTTTGTATCAGGGGAGAGGCTACAGGTGGGGTCACAATACAAGTACCTCGGATTCATGATTGATTCAACACTCAATTTCAAGGCTCAGGTTAAAAAAGTATGTAATTGGGTCAAATTCAGTCTGTCGAATTTTAGGTTCACTGCCCAATACTCCAAAAATACAACTTGCTAAGCTGGGAAAACCTCATTAAACATTCAAATGCTTGCCTTTTCTACAAGATTGTCAACGGCCTTACCTCACCTCCTCTTAGACAGTTTATTAACATACGCACAACTGCAACTAGGGTAACAAGAGGTGCAGCGAGAGGAGATTGCATTATTCCACTCAGAAAAAGTTCTTTCAGTCAGTGTTCATTTTCTGTTAAAGCTGCAAAGCAATGGAACTCAATCCCACCTCCAATCAGAGACCAGACCACATTCACTTTATTTAAATCAAAACTCAAAATATGGTTAGTGAGGAATCAGCTCTGCCAACACTGACCCAATCTTCTGCTCCTTACAACCCACTGCCTGTGTTTTAACATGTTCCTTTGTTTTGTTTGAATGTTCTGTATTTTAAATTGTTTTATTTAAGTATCCCAGTAATGTCTGTTGCATGTTTTAAATGTATTGTATTTACTTGTTTTAAATGAAATGTGTTTTAGGTTGACTTTTAAAATCTGTCCAGGGACTACAGATGAAAAATAACCTCTTGGCTAACTCTGGCACATTTACAGAAATGTTCATTAATGTGCACTGTCCCTGTTAAATAAATAAATACATAAATATTCCTGTGAATTCCTTTTGTGAAGGAAGGTCCCATATTTACATTTCTTAAATAATCATTTAGGTCTAGGTGCTTTTTAAAATACTGTTAAAGTATCAAAACGCTCCATCTACAGAGAGATGCACACGGTGTACATTGAGAAAGTGCCTTTAAACGGGCCAGGACTACCTTCAGGTTGTGAGCTACCTCTTCATAACCAACACTGTTCAAAGACTACTTTTAGGCATATCAACTTGTTCTATAAAACACACAGAAGTATTCAACTGAAAATGAGCATAATATAAATGTTTAACTCTGTATCCAACAATTACAATTAATGTATAAGGAGTTAATTTCAGGATTAAAATAAAGATGATAAAATAAAAAGGGTCTATAAATTGTATAAAAACTGGTTTGATTTCATGAAAAAGTCCCTTAAATTCGGAAGTGTCTTGGCCCTCCTTCTGAATCAGGTCACTTAATGAGACGTCCACAGTTAGGACAGAATAAGGGGATAGGGACACATCTTGTAATGTGGAACCGTTCATCTGAAGAACAGTTGACTGTATTCAGTATTTCACCGATGTCACCGTGTATGGACATGAAGACTAAACCTCTGTCTGCTCCTCAGCTTCAACCGTCTGGACCTGCCGCCCTACAGGAGCCTGGAGCAGCTCCGCGAGAAACTCCTGTTCGCCATCGAGGAGACGGAGGGCTTTGGACAGGAGTGACGCAGGAAACAAACACATTTAAAGAAGGACAGTCCATTCAATGGGATCGTTTTTTTTGTCATTAATATTATTACTTTGCATTTGTTAATCACCAGGCTGAGAAATCGTGTGTGTGTGTGTGTGTGTGTGTGTGTGTGTGTGTGTGTGTGTGTGTGTGTGTGTGTGTGTGTGTGTGTGTGTGTGTGTGTGTGTGTGTGTGTGTGTGTGTGTGTGTGTGTGTGTGTGTGTGTGTGTGTGTGTGTGTGTGTGTGTGTGTGTGTGTGTGTGTGTGTGTGTGTGTGTGTGTGTGCTTACATTAATGCCATTGTGTATATGCATATAATGGTGTGAATGTATGAGGGTTTGACAGGAGGGCGCATACAGAGAATTATATTTGACTTGTCTCACCCATCACACTCACCTCTACTCACTGCTTAGAAACGCACCAAAAACAGATTCAGAGACTCACTACAACACAACAGCTCCCCGCTAATGCAGTATAACATATCTACCAGAGAGAATTACCTTTTTTAACATTGTAATGAGACAAGAGAGACAACAGAGTGAGATAAAGAGAGGCAGTGAATGAGTGCATGTGTGTGTCTGTACACGAGACAGAGCCGTTATCATGAACTAGTGCTGCTCTGTCCCAGAGGCTTCAGAGAAGAGTTGTGATTTTATTTCTATATTTCTGCTATTACTTGTGAAATTCAGCGTTTTTCCTCTGTACATAACTAAAATAAATCAGATTTCAATCTTGAGCTGTGTTCATGCTTTCTTTGGAGAGACATTTTGTCATGATAAGTAGGAGCTCTACACTCACAGCTGGCTGGTACCGGGTTGGACCCCTTTTGTCTTCAGAACTGCCTTAATTCTTCGTGGCATAGACTCAACAAGGTGCTGGAAACATCCCTTAGAGATTGGCAATTCTGCTGTTAAAATTGTTGATAAAAAAACATTAAATAAGATGAGAACAAATGAATGATCTTTTTATTGTCTATCCATTTTTACTATTCATTAAATGCCATTAGGTAATTTTCTTCCAAAGTTGAGAGCGACACACAGAAATGGTTACGCTTGTCGTTCAAAACGGTTGAAAGGTCCTAGAGAAAGGAAAGGACTGATAGTGGTTAGAAGTATTGAAAGAACTTTAAAAAGTTCAAATCTGCAGCTCAATGGTGGAGTTCTCCCTGCATGTGGTCAGCAACTCAAAGCCATGCACCCCCATCCTGGAGAGCACAGAGAAACTGCCTCTGACAGATGGAGAGGGTACTAGGAACTACATCTTCCGCCGGTGTCGTCTTAGTTTGTCCGCAGAAGAAATGACGGCAGTTTGGAGCAAATTTAGTTTCTACTTTTGCGTAAGAGATGTGAGACAGAGTATGATCCAGGAGCACAAAGAGCCTCATTGTTCTCAGGCTGAGCTGCAGCCAGACAGCAGAAACACAGAGTTAGGAGGTGCTGCTGACGCAATCCAGATCTGCTCTTACTGCAGGTAATAAGCAGGCAATGTGTTGCACACACACTCTATTCCAACATTTGAAATGTGTGCATTTGTGCTCTTTACCATTCATCATATCCAAAATGCATCTGTATTTTGGGACATTTTGGTATTGTACATTAAAAACCTCATATTAATGATGCATATAGTAAATAAAATGATCTGTATTTATTTCACGCAAGGCAACCGTAATACAATAATGGTACAAGGTTTTCTATAATATTTTGCTCTTAAAATAATATTTCACCTACCGCTACCGTAATTGTTTTTGCTTCGTGTACTACATGGACACTTCTACTGTTTTCTAGTAATACCATGCTGATAGCTCCTGTAATTAGATTTTAGGGTTCCATTAGTGAAGGACATTTATTTTGAAATCATTCGCTGGCTCGGCCCGGAAGTGCCCTCTGCGTTTTCTCGAGATGCCTTCAAGCAGCCGAGCTTAGAACAAATACTGTTAGATATTGTTCATGTGCGACCGTGACTTCTTAAATTACATTTCACTTAAAGATATATTATAACACTAATGCCTGTGTGGCCCCCCTCACACGCCCCCGCCCTGGTTAACATGGTGGACGCGGATGAAATCGCCAAGTTGTGCTACGAGCGTTTCCAGCAGCTGCCCCGGAGAGGGAAGCCTGAGCCGGGCAGAGAGTGGACCCTGCTGGCCGCAGTGCTCAGAATCACACGGAGGGCTATCTCTGACACAGGTTGGACAACATAAAACCATATTTCATGTTCTCTTCATGTCAAGCCTGCTCTGTAACCGGAGTGTTGCCAACTCCATAGTAAGGAAAGTAGCTATTGGCTGTGCGAAAAGTCGCCAGAAGTCCCTAAATGACGTCAACGCCTAATTTGCATATCATGTAATGGCGGTAAAATAACGTTCCACCCCCTTCAAGGATCAAAACTCGAAACCACCAGAGTAAATTCAGACGACAGTAGATCAGAAATGTCTCTATTAGAAAAAATAGAAGTCGTTTTTAGTAGAAATATCCCTTATAATAAAGGCAGTAGGCTATAGTATGCCCGTGTGCAGGGCGGCCAACATTTGAGTTCAGCTTGGAGTGAGATTTTTTTTTTGGTGAACCGAAAAAAGAAACATTCATGTGCACAGTATTACAAATGTATTGAACATGTACAAACTAGGGTTTCCCATTAATGTACAAGGCGCTACAGTGAAATACGCACATACACAGTGTACCTGCGACTCCTACAATGAAGGCTCATGGCATATAAAATGGCATATTGGTGTAAGCAGAGGTAACGTGCTATTTTTGTGTGGGGGGGGGCCTCACCTCCTCTAGGGGAGTCCAGGGGCATCCTCCCCGGAATATCTTTTTTTAAATATTGAAGTTAAATGCATCAACCTGGTGCATTTTGAGAGCAAAATGAATTTATGGATACATCTCTCAACACCCATATGAAACAGAACTGTAAACAGATTTTCTTTTTCTTTATGGATATTTTACAAATCACTCACCTTTTAAACTGTATTCTTGTTTTACTGTCATATAGTATTTCATAACTGTTTTTAATTTATTCTCATCAATGTTTACCAAAACGTTTGAGACCCACTGAGATAACTAGACTAAAGTCAACTATCTAAATAGAGAGTCCCTTACCTCACTGAGCTGTAGTTATCTCTCTCAGTCTGACAGGACAGAGCTCTCCCTCTCCTTGTTTTAGAAACAGGTTTTAATATCCGTTAAGCTAACCAGATGCTAACAACATCAATGCAAATAGTGAGTTTGGTAGAAATATACTGTATAATAGTAAAGTTATTTAAGATGATGCCATATTTATTGAAGATTTTACATTATAAATATTCCCCAAAATTATAAAAAAGCATATTCTTCCAAACTCCTTGCTGTCGTATGACATACAGGAGACTATTGATGTGTGTAGAGAGTTTGGTAGTAATAAGCTGTATAATAGTGATTGAATATTATTGTATTCTCTTTTTTCGGAGTTGCACTTTGCAGACGGTCCCTGAGCACTCGTTTCTTCTCCGGCTGCAGATAGAGACCAATGTAGGCCTAATGTGTCCAGCTCGGAGGACGGCGCGTATTGGCTTTTTTGATTAAAATGTGATTGTAGTTCGTTGTCAACCTTACCACGGTACTTAGGAGACATCATTTGTGTCTGAATAACGTTTTCATGAGTTATTGATCCGTGAAATCAGAATCTCCCAATATCGTTCCAACTTTACTGAACTAAGCCAGAAGACTGTCTCATTTCGTAGACCGCTCGGTTTGCTGTTCCTTCACTTTATTTTTATATTTATATACATTTATTTTGGACGAAAACTTAGCGTGAGGAAAGGCAAGTGTGGCGTGAGTGCGTGAGATATGGGTTAATTGCGTGACTCTCACGCTCAATGCGTGAGTGTTGGCAGCCCTGCCAGTGTTTCATCTCCAATAAATGGCTTCAACCATCCTTTAAACTCAGGGTTTGATTCCCACTCCTTTCTGTACTTTTGTGAATACAGTTTAGACTGTGACCTACGTCGATGTTTAGCTTGTCACAGAGGCACACACACAGTGGACGAGGTGATTAAGTGACTGAAGCTGTCTCTATGCGAAAGAGTGTGGCTGTCTCCTCTCTGCTCTGACTGCAGAGCTGCTGCGGGAGGCAACTGTGAGTCTGCGCGCCTGCGAGTACTATGGGAGGGCTGAGGGGCTCACGGCAGCTCGTTAACTGCAGAACAATACGTGAGTCTCCAAACACCAGAAAAGCCCCTAATAACATCATTACAAGTCGTTAGATTAATCGTTAGTCGCTTTTGACAAAAATAAGTAGCCGGAGGGTCAATGGCGGCGCCAGAGATTTCCTCTAGGGGGTGCTGTGGGGTAGCTTGACGTTTCATAAGGGGTGCTCAAACATTTAGGGTTTCCCATTAATGCACCAGCGCTACAGTTGAATTTTCGACTGCAACACTCTCTACATGCACACACACAGTACACCCGCGACTGTTACAATGAAGGCGTGAAGATTTTATTTTAAATATTGAAGTTAAATGCATCAATTGGTGCACTTTGAGAGCAACATTAAGCGGTCTCTGCGTTGTGTTTTGCGTTGTTCATGGATGGATGAGACCCGAGCAAGCATACAGTTTAGACGATTTCCTTTTAATCACTGACAAGCTGACAACAGATATAACAAATCAGTATTACATTGTGTATCCCTCACAGTGACTCCTCTCACGTGGAAACATTTACAAAAACAAAAAGGGAAGAGGAAACGTGAGGGACAATATAAAGGGGGGTGGGTGTATAATCTTCTGAGTATAGTGACTACATTTCAGAAGTTCCGCCCACTGATCTCCAACCTTGTCAGGTATTGAACATAAATAAACGAAGAACACAGAACTAGTGTGATTATACTAATTTAAATGATGTACAAACAAACACCACTGCATATTTACAACTGTTACAGCGGGTAAGGTCCACAAGCCTAACACACTGGCTCTGAACATAGAATTAAACACAAGTAGGCCACATAGAAATAACTATAAAACGTCAGAATGTTTGCCTCAACCATCAATGCATTACATTTATAATAGGCAACAGAGGGGGTGCATCATCATGCACTTACCATTAGACGTCTTCATAACAAAACAATGCGTCTGTTGTTGTGGTTGAGGGCAAATGCATCAATGATTTTGTCGCTGTCCAGGGCCCTTGTTCTCACTGTGTTTATAGCCAACAGTGCCAGGTTACTGGTTCGAGAGTCCCCACTGGTGTTCCTCAGGTAGTTTTTCAAACGACGCAGACAAGAAAAACTGCGCTCACAGCTCACTGAGGTCACGGGAAGTGTCAGAGATATGCATATCAGTTTGTACAAGTCTATAAATGCATCTCTGTATGGCCTCATGAGGGATAGAAACTCCTTGTTGCTGGTGATAGTATGTCCCTGTTCTTCTTTTCTTTGCAACAGCCGGCGAACTTGGTAAAGCTCTGCAGACAGGTTTTCCTCACTGATTCCATAGTGGCGGGCCATGGGCAGTATCATTTTTTTGTCCAGAAATGATGTGTGTTTGGGGCTCAGGGCGGACACACCTCTCAGTACTTAATTGGTTTCTGTTGAAAAGCGACGTTTCATCTCCATTAACAACCTGTCTATAACAGGATAGAACGAGTGTGTTCTTAGGTCATCTGTTTCTAAGCGTGCTCTTTCTAACGGGGCTTCCACTACAAACCCCTCCAGATGTCTGGGCCCGCCTTCTCTCACGTTGCATCTGTGGTGCAATTCCTGCCTTCACGCACAGACTTTCTGCTTCATTTCTGATTTCCCTCCACTTGTCCTCGGTACGCTTTTCAGATATGGCAGTGGTAACAGACTTGGCCAGATCATCTGCCGCTTCAAGATCAAAAGTGGTGGACTGAAGCTGATCCGACATGAACTTGGTTGTTCTGAATACATCCTCGAAAATAATGAGATGTAAAACAAATGTCTCGTCCATGATTGCACTGAGAGCTCTCGCCTCTGTCCTCCGGTGTGGATTTGACAGGGCAATGATGTCAAGCAGGGTAGCCAGTATTGCTGGGAGAGTTTTCTTGACTGCCCAGATTGCAGTATATTGGCATGCCCAGCGAGTATCATTCAGCTTCTTGAGTTCTACGCACTGTGCTGTTGGCTCGAGTTCCTTTTGTTTTTTTGTGAACAGACCGTGCACCACTGACCCAGAGAAAAACTTGTAGAGCATTTGTAGTGTCTCAAAAAACTCTGCTGCAGCGTTGACATTATGCACACAGTCCACCAGCACCAAGTTGAGCCTGTGTATATAAATTGCCTGTGGCACTTCTTTCCTGAACTTTTCCTGCACTCCATTGTTACATCCTGACATTACAGATGCTCCGTCATAGCACTGGCCAACACAACCATTAATGTCTATATTACACTGACTGAGTGTAAGCTTTATGCTGTTTAGTAGTGAGTCTGCGTCTAACCCATCTGCTGGGGTGAAATGCAAGAATTCCTCATGCAACGTCTCTGTCAGTGGCTGTAAATACCGCACGATCACTGAAATCTGTTCCTTCTTACTAATGTCTTTACTTTCATCCACCAAAACAGCAAAGTACTCTGCCTCCCCCACCTCATCACTTATTTCTTTTCGTATCATATCAGCCATTATATCAAATAGTTCGTTCTGTATGTCATGGTGAGTGTATTTGGCATTTGATGGATTGCTTGCCAATTTTTTATCCACTGTAACATCAAACATTTTGATGAGGTGCAAAAGCTCGATAAAATTACCCCTATTAGAGGAGTCCCCACCCTCGCTGTGACCTCGCTGTGCGATTCCCTGACAAGCGGTATAGCGAAGGCTTTCAACCACAACCTGCATGTACTTTCAGTTCTCCATAAGCAAAGCTGAATGTCCCTTGTCAATCATGTTTGCTATTTTTGAGCCACTTGTCTGTTTTTGTTTAAACTCACTCCATGTTTCCATAGCAAACTTGTGCGCCGCACTTTCATGATGAGTGTTCAGAGTCGCTGATGCTTTTCGCCAGTTGTTGAACCCGTTGCAGATGAATGCTGGTTGCACTCCGTGCACTCGTTTTGAAAAGTGCAGACAAGCAAAGCAAAACACTGCGTCTTATGACACGCTGTATTCTAACCATACATGTTGATCCATCCAGCCTTTATAGAAACATCTCTGCTGATTTCCAAATGGCTGTGTGGGGTATTTTTGAAGAATTGGCCGTCTTGGGCCCTCTTGGGGATTGTTACTTATGTCCTCCTCCGCAGCAGCAGCAGGTGCAGCCGCAGGGCCGGGCATTTCAGCTCCTTCCTCCTCATCTCCATCCTCCCACGGCTTTTCTTGGTCCTCCTCCTGGTCGGTGACCGTGACACCTTCAGCCTCTGCCTCACGATGCCTATTATATGCACATTCAGAATCCCTCTCGCTTACACGTGGACGTTTTAGGACCAAAAAACTATAAATTTCTCACTTTGCTCAACATCCACGTTAGCTAATAATTTGGCGCTCTAGCTAACAGGAAGTCACTCAAGTGTCACAAAGTAATTTAGCCTATGGGTAGGTCAAAAATCTAATGGGTGCTGGCCATTGGCCTAATCATATCACCTGTGTTGGCTTTATGTTTTTGGTTAAAAATGAGTTTGTTTCACATTTGCATTGATGTAATCAATAATTTTTCTAATTTAATTTAATAAAAATAATAATAATAATTTTATTTAAAAAAAACAAAAAAAAAACACATTTCTTGGGGGTGCTTAGGGGGTGCTTTGACAATCCTAGGGGGTGCTTCAGCACCCCCTAGCTCCCCCCTGGCGCTGCCCCTGCGGAGGGTTTGGAAAGCCGCCGAATTTAACGACAAAGTCGCCAAGTTGGCAACACCTAAGAGGTTTCTCAATACTCAAATTTCCCCTCCTCAAGACTTGGTGCCGCCCAAAGGAGATGCGAGCGGAGGACTGAGAAGGGGAACCAAGGAGAGAGGAGTGGAAGCAGCAGGCGGTTAGAGAAATGAGAACTCCTCTCCTCTGAGCTCTCATTTTAAAGAGACGTCCATTAATGATGACAGGAGGCACAGCAGCACTCTGATGGACAGATGTGTTCATGACAACTTATATATATTTACTTTTAATTAATTGACAGTGCGGTATAATGAGACAATAACAGGCTACAGATGTGGACATATACACACACACACATATATTTATATAAATATATACAATTTCAGAATCAAACAAGTATGAGAGCATTCTCATAATAACGTAACACAATCAGGGATATATCCCCCCCCCCCCCCCAAACCAACTGAGACCCGTCTGTCCGCCGCATCTACGCACTGTACAACACACACCTACACACTGTACCACCATACTTGCCAACCCTCCCGATTTTCGCGGGAGACTCCCGAAGATTTCACTGCCCTCTCCCGGTTTCCTCCCGGGGTTGTATTTCTCCCGCATTCAATCCCCCCCCCGGTTTTGAAATGCTCCCGATTTCTGAGGTCTCAAACACCTACAGACTGTACCACACACACCTACTGCTCCTAAAGCATAATCAGGCTACAGCAGTTGTGTATTTTATTATGTGAATCACTAAATGTTCTTAGAAAAATATTGACTCTTTGTTTGTAGATATCTATTAAACTACAGCATACAGAAAGTAATGTAGGCCTGTGTGATATATATTTTACACACTGCTCTGCTTTCTGCACAGACCTCACAGCTGTTCTCACTGTAAACATCGCGTTGCGATGAAAGCAGTTACTAATATAATATCCAAGGGATGCATGCAGAGCTGTCATTGGCTGAGATAAGTCCGGCCGTGCGTCACGCCTCCACCATTCCCGGAAATGCATTCGTGGAGGAGGGTTATGGCTAGAAAGGATCCGTCTAGTGTAAAACCCTCGCGAGAGTTTGCAAGTCATGTGGCTGAATGTTTACGTTTGGCAGGCAGCCTTTCAGTTACGATCGCTAACATCAGTGGGCCACAGCAAATGATGGTGATAAGCTAAACTATCTATTAATTATGTCAATGACAGGGAGTGTGATTGTTGAAATAGGGTGTTAGCGGTCTTGCTGTTCAAAGAAGAATGACAACACTGTAGATCACCAACACTATGGTCTATTTTTTATTCATAGGGAAGTCAACGTTGTCGCAGTAAAAGTCCCAAGATAGCTCCTGGTGCAATAAAATGTTCCCTTTCAGTGCTTTACTATTATCCTGCTGCATTAATGTGTATGTTGCATCATGTTACTGCTGTAGATATGTTTTCTGAGCCGCTCCAACGAGAGTTACAACGAGAACGGGACGTCATATTTACACAAGACAATCCTTTCTAGCCATAACCGTGGAGGAGCCGTGGAGAACCCATCAGTGTCTCCTCGGTTAGAGCTCCTCCAGAGAGCCTCCTCGATGCTCGATGCTCGGTCCTCGAAGTGCATTTAGAGAAATGAGATGTCCTTCAAAATGGCGCTCTGAAATTCATTTCCGGGTCACTACTGGAGGACCGAGGAGTCAAGGAGGGGAAATTTGAGTATTGAGAAACCTCTAGGTTGCGTTCCAATAGTCCATTTAGCTTAGGAACCTTCCTAACCAAGTGAAATGACCCGGAAGTACGTCAGTGGCAGCCATGTTAAGTGCCATTCCAATTCTCCAAATGAAAGGAAAGGAGGTTTCAAACTTCCTTTATAACCTCCTTTAGCTTAGGAACCACTGGACCTCCCTTACCGAAAGGAGAGGAGAAAATGCTGCACCACAATGCCTTGCAGCCGCAGCATTTCCTTCACACAACAGTCGGCCGTTCACGGAAACAAATGATTATGACGGAGAAATTATATCATGAAAGTTACGGTGCTTATTAAGCATTTTAAAACGTATGTGGTAAGTTGCCAAAGTGCTTTGTTTTGAACGTTCATCAGTATTATAATCAAAAAGAGAAATATGAACGTTAGTTTTTACTGAAATTATCCAATAAAGTCAATATTTCACTGAGCTGTGTGGGGTTTGTTCAACTTTTAAAAGATGTTTGAATGGTGATATACAGAGTGATAGGTGTTAAGGACTAACGTTTATAATAAATACATTTGTATTGATTTTAAGATATTTTCATACAATCATACGTATTGGGATCATTTGTATTAATGTCGACCGGAGGGAGAGGGTGACGAGCATAAATTTCACTTTCCTTTTTTATTTCAATTACAACTTTGGTCATGAAGAATATGTTTCTCTGTTGTCCACGTTCATAAAGCATAAAACAACAGCATCAGAGCACGGTGCAGAGTCTCTAGATCAGGGGTTCCCAACCTTTTTCACCCAGGGCCCCCCCAAATGACTCCTGTTGGAATTTGCGACCCCCCAAAACTTTGAAACTTTAATTATCGCTGTTGCTGATCTGCCCCCCCTGCCCGATCTGTACTGTGCATGTGCGAGATGGTCTGCCATACTGGACAACTCCGTACGGCAACCCAACTAGGACACTTGACACAGTGGCGTTTGGCAAAGCACAAAAAGAAAATGGATTTAACTTCTGTTTGGCAGTTATCATACTGAATAAATATTTACTTTGAATGTATGCAAAAATGTATGGCATAGCTGTCTAACAGAAGTTAAAGAGCCTGTGACACGATTTTCCCCCATCATCCAAACCCATCAATTTGAGTAAATATTGTCCCCTTGAAAACCGTTACTGAACTGATTTTGGATATTTGTACTTTGATAACCATTAATCTGCCCTTCAATGTTGACCATTTCCTGGATCTTCTCGGGGATTCTTCAAGTCCCGCCAAATTATGGGTGACGTCAATGCGGGCACAGCGCTCCAGCTGCACCGTTCAGGATCCCAGCATCCGCATGTAAACGCACGATGGCGCACACAGCAGCAAGCTCAGACAGCGATGACAGTTTAATTTTGAACGTGTCTGAGAGCTCATATGAGGCTGAAGGATCGGTTTATTTTGTATCTGTTAGAAGTTTAGGAATTAGGTGCGTCAATATGGGCGATCATACGGTCATGTAGCCAGTGGTGGACTGGGACTAAAAATCAGCCCGGGACTCTCGACCGGCCCACTTCGGTACCACTAGTAAATTGTCAACTGGGGGAGTGGGGGATGTGCTAGTGACTTATCCGACCGGCCCACTTCGGTACCGGCCCATCGGGATTCGTCCCGATGGCCAGTCCGCCACTGCACCCAGCCCAGCCCACGTAAACTGTCAACGGGGGGAGCCTCGCTGCGGGGAAACGGTGGACCTAGTGTCCCGATCGGAGTGGGAATAATAATAATAATAATAATAATAATAATAATAATAATAATAATAATCCGTGCATTTTACCCATTAATTTCCCCAACATTGTGGTAAAAAAAAACACACGTTTAATCCATGTTGGTGTACTACTACAACCAGTGGTTGGTGGACGGGAGACACTATGGACGCGCTCGTGAACTGTCAACAGGGGGGGGGGGGGGGGGGCTTGGGGACCTCTGTGTCGCCTGTCAGCGCAATTTACATGATGCCGTTTAGACAATATAATAATAAAGGGCGGTGCCGGCTGTCAGCGAACCGATCCGGCCTTTCTGCGCGACTATCACTCAAATGCGGGACATAGTCTCAATGTGTGGGACGCGGGACAAATAATAAAAATGCTGTGTGTGCAGTCCCGCACAGTGCGGGACACCTGGTCACCCTACACACACAGTTCTGCCCCTCACACACACACGCTTCAAATCAAGTTGCATAAATGCTTGAGCTACGTTTTTATTATAATTACTGTGAAATCTGCCTATTATGTTTTCGTCATTATTACAACAAACACACACTTGCAACTGATAACACTGGCAATGATTTTAGATGTATTAGACTATTAAAAAAAGAAATCATGCTTCAAATAAGTGGGGGTACGGCGTACCCCCGCGTCCAACGCCCACTACACCACTGACTGCAACTACAAAAAGCTTAGGTTTGTTTTCTCATCAGGAAATGCAGACCGGCTCAAACAAAATATTTTTAAATCATCATCCTCACGATCATTTAATGTATCATATGTTCACCGAATTGACATGAAAGCACTAATAAATGTAGTTTCATCCACTTGAGTTTACAACTACAAAAATAATCAATTTGTTTTTATATCACATCCGACGGGAGGAAATTCAGCAGCTCTCACTACCGATTTTTAATCCTAATTTAATCATCATCTTCACCACGATCATTTATGTTTATGTTCGCCGAATTGACATGAAAGCACTGACAAATATGAATATACTGCAGTCAACTTCATTAAAACGTTATTAACGTGCCTAAACTCAGTAATTCACCATTTCTACGCATGACAGCACACTTTGTCCGTGTTTGGCTCTCTCGCCGCACAGTGAAGCGTTCCCGCATTGACGTCACTTCCGGCTTCCCCCAAAACCTCAAAATGAGTTGAAGGAATTTTCCCGCGATGTTCGAAATTATTGATATTTATCGGAACGGTATCGCTTTTTCTTTTTTAAACTGACGGTTCGAGATTACTAGTAGCCCACTATTTCATTGCACAACAGTTGTTGGGTTCGTGTCACAGGCTCTTTAAATCTATGTCTCACTTATTCTGACAATGTACTTAACCCCAAATAAAAGAACCCAATAAAAAGAGTTGTAAAATAATAGTGAAGTCACGTTGTCACAACAATAACTCATCTCTCCCGGTTTTTTTGTGTTCTTTTTCTGCTTTGCCAAACGCCACTGTGTGAAGTGTCCTATTACAGTTGCTGTATGTAGTTGTCCAGTATGGCGGACCATCTCGCACATGCGCAGTACAGATCGGGCAGGGGGGCAGATCGGGTAGTGACAGCGGTGCCCCTGGTAACAGCGGTTACCCCCCCCCACACACACACACACACACACACACACACACACACACACACACACACACACACACACACACGGCAACAGCGGTAATTAAAGTTTAAAAGTCTCAAAAATGCTACAACTACTGTCACAAACTGGATGAATGTGAAGTATTTCATTAAAGGAGGATGAAAGCGTAATTAAGGAGCACTATTGGAGTGACTTTGATGGTTATTGGACTCAGGATTAATGAATTTGGATGCCCGCTGTATCAAGAAATTAAAGGACAGCGCAAGTGGAAACAATTCTCAAAGGGATTCAACTGTTTAAAACACAGGAAACACGGATTTTGGCGATGTGTTTATGTGGATTAAAAAATCGTAAATAATCTACAAAATGGAGGAGACCGATCTGATCGGAGCAACTGTGACAAATAATCCAACTGAAACCGACACTTTACGCGCAGAAGAAACATTTATATTAAAGAAAAAATGATACATTTCTGTCTTTGTATGCTTTTATTAGCTACTAACTTGCAAATGTATGCATCATATTTATTTCAAATGTCGAAGAACAGGACACTTCAAAAGAATATACTATGTCTAATAAATAAATGGTAATATGGTTGCATAGGCCTGTATAAAACAAAAATGAAAAACTGGCCTATTAAGCAGGTAAATCAAATGCTTGTCTGCCATGGAACAGGTAGCAGAGAGAAGACGAGGTTCAAGTAGGTTCATTAATGTGAACCTTGGGCTTGCACACCCGCAGCCAGGGATGGAATGTCCGGTGTAATGTGAGTGACAGCCAGTCTAAAGTCGTTGTGAACGTCCAGTGTGTTGCGTGCTTTTGTTTTGATGGCAACAAGTTCGCTGAAGGCTGTTTCTGATAGATATGTCGTACTGAATGGGAGTATAATCCTGGTCGTGGCATGCAGTGTGATCTTTGGAGCGAGGCTTGGTCCTTTGAGAATCCCAAACTTTTAAAATCCTTTTTCCTGGAAGTATTTCTTTGACAGCGAGTCAGCTTGGATGTCGGTGAGCTCATCTTCGCAATTCAGGTATTCCACATCCTCAACTTTGGCAATAAAGGGATCTAAAACCCACAATTCCTTGGAGACATACTCGTCTATGTCAGCGAACCGTGATTGCATTTCCGTTTGCAGTGCGTTCATATGGCGGATGAACTCGCGACGTACAGACACAGGTACCGTTTCAGGATTGTTTCAGCAGTAGTGGAAACTGTAGCAGCTCCCCCCTCTCCATTTTCCTGACCCTGTACTCCAGTTTGCGCACAAATGCATCATTGGAGAATATTGGACTCCACGCCTTGCAGACGCTTGTTTGTTTCATTGTAGAGACTGAAGATGTCGGCCAGGTATGCTGTTTTAATCCAGAATGACTCAGTCACTTGCTCTGACAGTGCGAGTTTGTCGAAACTCTTCAATTTTTTCCTTCAGTTCTACAAAGCGTGCCAGCACTCGGCCGCGTGAGAGCCAGCGCACCTCGGTGTGCAGGAGGAGGGTTTGGTGCGCTTCATCCTCGCACCTTTGATGAAATTGACAATTTTAATAACAGTTGAGAGTGTTTCGCTGAGGTCTTCTGACAGTTTCTTGCTGGCCAGGGCCTGGCGATGTATCACACAGTGAAATATTGTGCAGTGTGGGGCCTTTTCTTTCAAGTGACTGTTAAATCCCTTGTTTTTCCCCATCATTGAGGCAGCTCCGTCAGTGCAACATGCAACTAAATTCTCATAGGAAAGCTTGTGGGATGAGAGGAAAGAATCCACTGCAGTAAAAATGTCCTCACCCCGGGTGGTATTGGTAAGGTTGACTGAAATAAGAATGTCCTACTTCAAATCTTCCCCATCGATATATTTCACATAAACGATCAGCAGAGCCTCGTCTGCTACAGTTGTGGTTTCATCAAGTTGTATGGCAAATGGCCCCTTTCCAAGCTTTTCGAGCAGCTGCAGCTCGCAGTTACTTGCCATCTTCTCAATTCTGTCTTTCACCGTATTGTTTGACAGTGGTACAGTTTTTAGATTCTCCGCGACCTGCGGGCCGCACAGTTTCTCAGCCATCTTAATGCAGGCTGGCTTGATGAGCTGCTCGCCAATGTTGTGCGGTTTCTTTGCCTTTGCTATTAAAAGTGCACATTCAAAAGAGGCCTCGCTGCCAGCCCTAACAAACGCTGTTCTAATATCCATTGGCTTGTTTGCCTTTGCAAGGTGTTGTTTCTTTATGAAAAAGTCCCGATCACGCCCGACTGTTTCTGGGTGCATGGTCTGTTGGTGTCTCTTCATTTTGCTGGGTTTTATGCTTTCGTTGGCTAGCTTCTCTCTGCATATCACACACTCTGGGCGGGTTTTGTCCGTTCCCTCCATGAAACCGAAGTTATGATAGCTCTCTAGGTAGGTCCTCATTTTCTTTTTGATTGCAGATGAGCTGTCATCTCCTTTACGTTTTTCAGACATTTTTAGACAAAAATATTCACCTTATGAAGTCGGTCGCTAGCTAGCAAGCGCAGCAAACTGTTATTATTATGAAAGCTGACACAGTAACGTCAATGTTGGCGCCAATCGGAGGAGTATCAGATGAATTTTTTGAATTTTAATTTTAGTTAATCAATTAATTTCTATATTTTATTGCAATGTAGAAAAGGCTTTTAGCGCCAATCACGTATTGCGTTACAATATGTAAAAAAATGATATGTAAAAAAAAAATGATATGTACATTTTTTTAAATTCTAAATATTATATTAGGCCTCAAATCATCTGAGGTCTGGCGCCCTCCCTGCGATCTTTGGCGACCCCCAGGTTGGGAACCACTGCTCTAGATGAGTCCGTCGTTCTTATTAAACATCCATGTTGTAGTCCGTTGTATAGAACACATTAGTTTCCATAGTTTCACCACAGCAGCAGACGCACACAATGACGTCCGCTGGCGCATCATAAACACATCAGATAGTGAAAGTGCATTCGGATTCTCTAAAGTACTGCAGTCTCTTCTCCTAAGTCCTTTTGAATTCTCCTATCCACTATCCCTTAACCCCGTGACGTTTCACTCAGAGGTCAAGGAATAGGAGATAGGGTTAGAATTTAGGAGCTGATTTTTGGATTGTCGGAACGCAACCCAAATTTAACATTTACTTTCGTCAATGCAACGCGAGAACGTTGACGTACTGCTGACGTCATGACGGCTGTACAGCCAGCCGGTACCATGACCTGCACTCAAAATATGTAAAGCTACTAAATATTAAATAAACACAATTTTCCTATGAATTGTAGTGAGGTAGAAGTACAAAGTAGCAAAAAATGTAAATACTCAAGTAAAGTAGAAGCACCTCAACATTGTGCTTTAGTGCTGTACTTGAGTACTTAGTGACTTCCCACCTCTGATTAGATGCAAAATGTACTTTGCATCTAATTATACTATTTATCCAAAGTGGTCATTTTCTGAATAATATATATTATATCATTGGTTTATAATAAGTGATGTATTAATGTCATTTTAAGTTGCAGCTGAAGGATGAGATAACATGAACAACTGTTTATACTGCTAGATATCTCCATCCATAACAGTTCATCAAAGTGTATCAGTTAATTTACTCTTTATTTTTATGAATATTATAAACCTGCAAAAGTAACTAGTAACATATGTTGTGAAATAATTGTAGGGGAGTACAATATTTTTCCAAAATGTTTTGGGGTAGAAGTATAAATTAGCACAAAATGAAAATAAATGTAATTACTTTCCATCACTTCCGAAGCATGTACGTAATAAATGTACTCAAAGCAATATCATTGTCCCTTTATATCCAGAACACACTGCACAGGAACATGACTACATGAACAATATGTTTTGCCTATCATTTAGAGAACATCTTTTTAAAAGGATATAAGAATGTGAAGCATGTGTACGGACTAAATATGTGATCAAAGTATTTTTTCTCCAACAGTTGAGAAGGAGGTTGTTTCCCTGGGAACGGGGACCAAATGTATCGGACAGACAGCCATGAGTCCCTCTGGTATGTCCTCCTGTTGCTGTGACCTTTGTGTCTTTTGTATGTGTTTAGCAGGAACAGAGAGTTTATTTTGGCAGGACAAACAAATAAGGTTGTCACCACAGGATATGTTCTTTATATTTATTTTTACAATTACCCTGTTGCAGTCCAAAGTGAGGATTGATTAAAATCTTCACTGAAATCTTGCATTTATGTGTTTTTAGAATAAAACAAATACATTCATGTGGGACATTCATTACAGCATGATGAACAATGAAAACAATCTTTTATCAATTCTTTAATTTGAGTTTTCCTTGATTCTGTCTTTTATGTAGGTGAAATACTTAATGACAGCCATGCAGAAGTCATTGCAAGAAGGGGGTGTGTCAGGTGTGTATTTGCTGCAAATGTTCCTCGGTGCTTCATGCTGATGCATACATACAAACTAGTATATAGTGTTGGAGATTTGGAGGATGTTTAAAACCAACCTCGTCTCCGCGTGTCGTTTGATAAGCTGGGTAAATTCGTAAAAAGGAAGGGATTAAGAAACACCAGAATACAAGTGAAACAATAATCCTGCTTTAATGATACAAGGTAACAATACAAATACAAAGAAATCACGAAGCACTCTGCAGAGTACTCCGGGCTCAGGTTCTACCACCGTGTGAGACAGGTCTCAGGAACGGCCGGTGAAAAACAAGAGCGCGAACCAAAGGAAAACACAGGCTTTCATACTAAAACACAGGAGGAGGTGTGTACGTGCTTTCCCCCAGAGGTCATCTTATTGGCAGAGACCAACACATGGCCTGTCGCACCCAATCAGTGCGACACAGCAGAAGAAACCCGGAAACAAAAAGTCTCTTTCAGTTTGACGAAGACCAGACACCTTTTGGTGTCTGGTACGAACCTGCTCTAAACAACAAGTTTCCTTATCTTATTTCACATCTTGCAGCCAGCACACACACATCCCCTTTATGGCCCTTTGTCCCTGTGTCCATCTTCCCGCCTCAGGCTGCCACACACAAGTTAAAAGTATGTTTTAAGATATAGTTGTTATAGTTGGCTAAATATACGTAATACATGTTAATTACTTTCATATCAATAATAACGAGGAACACATTACCTATGCTCTTAAGCAGTATTAGAGATGCTTTTCAAATAGTCAAACTTCACACAGGCCCAATATAGAGAACACACTCATTTGTCCTACAGCCTTTCCATTTGTTTGAGCTATTGTTCACATCTTTACTTCAAATAAAAGGTTTCACATTGCATTTTTCCAGCTTCCTTTACACATACTGTTATTATTAATACAAAGTAATTAACCACACACATCTATTGAAAACAAGTAGATTTCCCTGATAATTGACATGCTGAAAATGCTCTCTCGTCCCTATCATAAAAAACTGCTTCCATTTCATATAGAGTAATAAAAGATGTTTAAGCTAATTTCTCCACAATGTTTGTAGCCATTTAGTACCCACACATGAAAGAATAAGAACAGAGGTATAGTTGAACAGTAATCATGTAGCACATATATTTACTGCAATGAAAACACACATATTTGCCCCAAGCATGTGTAACGCACCCCCTTCTTTTACGAGGGAAACATTCCAGAGTTTTGGAGCTATCCCCAAATTAGGATGTCCCCTGCTCCCATCCTTCTCTAAACACAAAGACTTCACCTCAATATATTGGGGAGGGAAAATATACTTTGTCCCTTCAAATTTAACACACATGAATATATATAAGGTGACATTAAAATGAATATACCAGATTTAACTTTCCTGCCATAACACGTTACTTTAATCCTTCAAATAATT